>NW_020525959.1:0-137646 GCF_003368295.1 Carassius auratus | reverse complement strand
ACATTCACACAAGTTGCAGGAAGGTCGAAAGTTAGGGAAAGATGAGTTTAAGAGAATGGAAATATGGAATCCCAAGTTAACAGCAATACGTTAAATTGCATAAACATGAACAACCATCAATCACGTAATTAGCCCTCGCATTGAGTTCCTCAATGGGTGACTAAAATTATATTAGATACACCAGCACAACAAATATCTGGGATACGTTGCCTTAGTTTCCTGTGAAAGGGACTCCCGTTGAAAGGGGTATCCCGGTGTCGCTGATTGGCTGGAAGTTCAGTTGGCTGAAGTGACGTCTTGGGGAGCCCGTGCTTTGGGCGTTGGCTGAAGCTGGAGTTGTGTGGCTGGTCGGAGTTCAAACGCGCAGACGAGGTCGACGTTACAAAACTTAACTCAGAACACGAAACTCTCAAACGGAAAAGAAAAGAAATAAAGTTTGACGAGACTAGGTTGTGTTCCTTCTCATTGTGGCATAAGTAGCAGCAGGCAGGCACGCTGGAACCGCGCTCAAAGAACCATGATGACTAACCACATGGCTAGATGCTACAAGCTAAAGCTAGGTAGCAAAGCTACAAGCTAAGAGCAGGCATGACTGATAGCACGAGCAAGGCTGGAACTAAAAGCCGACATGGCTAATAGCAGCAGGCAGACTAGAACTAAAAGAGACTAAAAGCAAGGCATGACTAAAAGCAAATTACATCGTGTCAAAGTATTTAAAACTTCCTGTTGGCCACCCCTCAAATGTTGCCTTGACCAATCAGATATGTTCTTGGGTGGGTATCATAAATCATTTGTTTATCTTACCAAGCATGTGGTTCTTGCCTCACAGGGTCTAATTTTGGACATGATTCCTATAACATGATTATGATATATTTTACAAATAAATGATTGTCAGGACAATATCAAGCAAGAAAATGCGATTATTTGAATACTAGACATGACTAGGTATCCTATAGTTATCAAAAGACATACACAATAAGTGATTATACATGATAGTCAAATGTGTGGGTTACACGTAAATGAATATGGAGTTAAGCAATGGAATGATTCATTCATAAAGTCTTTTTGAGTTCATTTCTGGTCCATATAATAATGTATAAAAGGGTTTCTTTGCCATTCTCTGGCAAAGGACTTTTCTGTGAAGACAAAGGTTTAAAGCCCTTCCCCCCTTAGGAATTTCAGTCTGGTTTCACTGGCTGGGGGGGAAGTCAATGCAAGTATTTAACTTGATCTCCTGGGTTTACATGTGATGTCCAGCGTTGCATTCCAATCACGAACAATAAATTTGACAATCTCTTCTTCGAATTAAAATGTCAATAATTGTTCTATTGGTGTTAATGTTGAAAGCTGTTGTGTGAACAAGTTGGTTCCTGTGGCACTAGAACTGATTTGACTTCCTGAGGAATTCAGCTATGTTTTCAATGCACACAGCTCTGATAGACTCTTGGATTGTCTGATTTGACTCATTTCTGACTACATATATCCCCCTTTCGATCGGCGAGGTGTTTAGGTGAAGACATCGTCGATCGCTGGAGAAACAAAGGCAGAAGAAGCAGACAAACACAGCAAACAGCAAGACAACACCTCCATGACAGTTACTGTACTGGTGCGGGCATCAGGTTATTAGGTACACGTGGTTAAGTTCAATTAGTCAAAGTAGTTTAGCACATTGAGGATAGTTTAGATGGTCTTGGAAATTGTTTTTATTTTGATTCATCAATCAAATTTGTGGTTAACTTTGTTTGGTTCTTCTAGGTTGTCTTACTTTACATGTTTACCATTAGTTTTCTAGTAATTTCATTTTCAATTCAATGAATTGACCTATCATGCATGGAGCTCTCTGGCTTCCATTCAGTTTAGAGTGGCTGGCGGATATTAGGTGTTGCGAGTCAATCCTAATATCAGACCTTCGACCCTCGCAGGGTGTCTAGGCGTTTCACCTACTCAGGAAAGAGGGGAAGGAGAAGGATAGGTAAAAGAAGAACAAAACAAAACAAGGCTGCTGTGGGTTTTCCTAGCATGTGTTACAACTACTATTGAGCTAGGATGTCAGGTGCAGCTAGTGTGTCGTGAACCTTAACTTAGTGTCAGGTGTTCTACCTATTGTGAGGATGGCTGCACGTTTCTTCATGTTGGGTATGTGTAACTTTGTTACGCTAAAAGTTGGATATTCTACCTGTGGGAAGAATATGTTTGTTGACTGTGTTATCAGTAGATGTGTTTACCTCTGGGTGTAGGTAATGTTGTGTATTACTGGTGTAGTGCATGTGTGGTCAGATCTGTTCAAGTCTGTGTTGTCTCCCCCTTTTTCTAGCATGTCACTTAAGACTGGCTCTCAGCATCCTTGGCTTGGATGAGGGCGTGTCCATGGTCTAATGAGGGGTCAGTCCAGCAAGGCAGGAAGTTCTTTAGCAGACAGTCGGAGGCAGTTTGGCATGGCTGTGTGAAGCTGAGTTGCAAAACTTGTCTCCTATGTTGCATTCTTCTTGTGATGCCTTCTGGCTGTAGCAGACTTTCTGACCTTCTGTGCTCTGGTGGTTGCTGTTGCACAGACAGGGAATTTGGAACTTGGAGTTGGAGTTCATTTGACAGTTTGTTAGTGACTGAGGTGATGTCCTTTAGTACCTCAGATTTTTCATCAACAGTTGGCCGTTAAAGACTTGTTCATTCTGGGTTGTTGTTGAACAGGTGCTTGTCATCTCTGATGTGGTGCACCAGGTGATCACCGGCCTTCCGTTCTGTCGCTGGTCACAGCGAGCATGACTCAACTTTGTGGTCATATGCATGTAAATTGTCTTGAAGGAACTCTCTTAGTTGTTCCATGACTTGTTCCGTGTCTTCTAATGGTAAGCGGTCATGTTCTTGTGCATACTCAGCACTGTGCATGTCTGAGTGGTGCTGAGGTGGGTTTTGTTGTCGCTTACCCACACGAGTTGCTCTTGGATGAGTCAGGTGATTACCTTTGGATATCTGGTTAGGTTTCCAGATGTTATCCTTTTGGTTTCTTGAGAAGCGTGGCTGGTCCCATGGATTTTTCCAGCAGTTGGGCTGAAAGCGGTCGTGGATATGGGCGTCACGTTCTCTGTGCTCTTGATGGAAGACTCTGGTGTTGTGATGCCACTGGGTGTCGTCCAGTGCAAGGCTTGAGTCTTTGTTGACAGAGTTCAAGAGTGTGGATGTTTTGTTACCTTTCTTTGAGGCCAACTTCTGCTTGTTATAGGCCTTCTGTGTTAGGTCACGCAACTGTTGGATGGTCATGGAGTTCGGACAGGCCATGACACCTAGATGGTGACTGACTCCAGGGTGCAGATTCTTTAGGAAGAGGGTTTTGAAGTTCACATCCTCTTCAAGGTCAGAGTTGTTGTGTGCACCAAAGTAGGATTGTCGGAGTCGGTTGTAGTAAGCTTGTGGAGTCTCTTGACGACCTTGTTTGGTTTCCAAGGCAGTTAACAGTCCATGTTCAGACTCTGGGTCTGTAAACTCTTTAATCAGGACCTCACGAAGTCGCTGGTAGTTTGACTTGGTTTGACTGGGCTGTCGATCTAGAAAGTTTCGTACCTCGGAACTGGACGTGGCTCTAAGGAGGTATAACCAGTCTCTGTCAGTCACATGAGGTCTCACTTCCAGGTGAAATTCGATATCTCGCAGGTAAGCTTGGATGTCGGGGCTCTCTGTGGAGTTCGGGTTGAACCTGCTGATGTTTTTAGACAGCTTGTTGAGGTCTTTGATTGTCATCCCGTGTGCAGCTTCAAGGCCTTGGACGGGAGGTTTTCTTTCGTTGGCAGGAAAGGGTTGTATGGCGAAGGCAGGTGAGGTTTTGGGTTGTGGCCCTTCGCTCCTTTCGTCATATGCCAGTTCTTGGACGTGGGACTCTGCTCTGCAGAGCAGTGATGAGGTTAAGAGATGTTTCTCTTTCCTTGGCTCTAGTTTGTGCTTGTAAGCATTTTGGAGTTCTATTCTGACCAGGTAGAGCTCATCGTTGGTATCATCTAGTTGTTGGGTCAGATTGTCCATTTCAGTTCTGTACCTTTCAAGGTGGTCTTTCAAAGCACTGATTTCAGAATTCTTGTTTCTGATGTCTATCTTGGCTTTCTCCAGTAGCTGTTCGGCATACTGGAGTCTGTTTACCAGGTCTTTCTGAGCAGCCGTTGCATGTTGCTGGTCGAGCTGAGCTGCTGCCAGGGCTGCTTGGAGCTTCATAACTTGTTCTGTTGTATCCTGCTCCCTCTCGCTGGGTGCTTTGAGTTGATCTGGAACTTTCACTTCCAGCTTGTCTATGCGATGTTGAGCACGTGTCAGCTCCTTTTGAAGGTGGGTGATGTGCTTGTCGCTCAGTTTCAGCTGGATTGTGAAGGCATAGCTTAGTGAGCTCGTGATCTTGACTAGCTCCTCGTGGTTGTTGTTCTGGCTTGAATCTTGTGTCAGGAATCTTCTCAGGATTAGGATTATTATTAAAAATAATAACAGTTCAAATGTCTTTGGAGTGAGGCTGTCTGTTATGCCTCTCAGCCAAAAGTTCACATCTTCCCCATGGGAAATGGGGTCTGCAGTCTGCGGCATGTTGGCACGCTAGGGAGAAGAGAGACTGACACAGATCTGTGTGGAGTAAAAGCCTATGTGTGGTGGGACAACTAAGTGTTGTATCAGTGATTGTGAACCACTAGTGAAATGTGGTGATGACTGTGTTGGTCTCAGGGTGTCTAAGTAGACTAGAGATGCGAAGACTTTGTCACTCTAATGAGGAAGAGGAAAAGAGAGACAGAGGTGAAAAACAAATTCAAATGACAAGCAAAATTTATGTTTTTCAAATGAGGAAAATTATTTTTTCAATTAAATGTTATCAAAAACATAAACAATATTATTATATTTCTTGCTTTGGACAAAATAATACAATAATAATTCTGATATCTCTTTTCTTAGTCTGACAGGATTGACACCGTACACCTTTCAGTTGGACCGCTCACCAGGGAGTCAGCGAGGCGACAGTTGCTCAACACGTATCTCTATTAAATTGATCTCAATGTTGCATGAGATGCTAAAACTTGGATTGCGTTTCCAAATGTAGGGAGGTTAGGAAGAACAAATGAGAGGATGATTACAATCAAATTCATAAGGATGATTCGTCGTCTTTGGCACGATTGTGTATTTACTTCACTTAGAATTGATTGATGGTTCTTACATGTCCTACAAATGTAAAAAGAGAAGAGGAAAGTAAAGGAGAGAGAGGACGGAGATGGTAAGTCTCAGTAGCGGTTATCTCAACTACAAGGAGAGCGTTGTGTTAGTTGCTGCACAACTAATCAAACAAAATAAACTTTAAGTGAAAGAGGGTTGTCTTTCTAATTTATTTGAACTCGTAGTGAGGGATAACAATGTCTCCTTTTAAGGCTCAGGTTTGTCGTTCCCAGGCTAGGATACACAAAGTAAAGAAATGGTAAGAAAAAGTAAAATAAAAAAATTAATAAATGGGCAAAATATGCAAAAATGAAATTAAAAAGAGGAAATTAATAAGTAAAACAATAGTGGTTAAGTGTATAACCAAAATAGGAAGAGGGGTAAAACGCATTCAAATAAGTAAAGGTCTGAATAGCATATATTCAGATGGGTAATAAATAAATTAGGAAGAATAAGTTTACTTAACTTCCAAAGTTCAAGGCTTATTCATTCCTAAAATAATTAAGACCAAAAGAGAATACTAGAAATAAAAGATCATATGAAATGATCTGAGAGGGAAATTTTAAATGATTCAAAATAAATTTAATGTTTCAATTAAATTTCAATTTGACAATTAATAATTGTGAGTCAGTATTTCCCTTTCTAGTAAAATGAAAATAAGTGGTCTAGTGAGAAAACAGAGCGATAAAAAGAAAGAGACTAACAAGTGTTAGTTAAGATGTTTAAAATGGTTAAATCACGTCAGCGTTGCCCAAACACACATTATTCTACCACTGGATGGTAATGCTAACGGCTAACCTTTGAGGCTAGTGGCTTTAGTATAGACTTCAATGTAAATGCAATGGTTTCGTTAGCTTAGCGACACCGTGGAGTCTGTGCGCTGCGCGTGCACAGTTCAGAGTTGCTCCGGAAGTACGTTAAGGCTTCCGGGTCACGGTCGTCACTATGGCAACCAAAACACATTCTAGTGGATTAGTACATGAATCGTTGCATTGTTGCAAATACAGTTAAGCATGTTACATGAAATGTCGGCTCATTTCAACACTGTACAAATAACAACACCGCCTTTCAGTTGGTTTTGCGATGTGGCACTTAAACTCTCAGTTTGTATAGAGTTAAATTTATCTTAATTCAAATAGCAGCTTCCTGCTGTAGTTAAGGGAACACAGTTATATCAATCTCAGCAATTTGAATCTCCGTGCCAGTTTTTCTGGACACAAACATAAAAGTTTTCCTTCGCTGTTGGTACACAGTTAAAATTTACTTGATCAAGCTTTTAAAACACTCCCATTCAAATTACTCTCGGACACACGCAGTTACGCGAGATTGCATTCACTTTGTGAACGGATACAAATGGGCAAACATTGTTCTCTAATGTTTAACGTTAACGTAGGGGAGTTGTATATCAAAATTGATTCGGCAGTGGAACACGCACTGGCAATCAAACTATATGAAATATGAATACGGGGACTTTGATAAATAGATTGAGGAACCCGCTCAAAACTATTCTTTATTCACCGATTTATATCCCTTTTGAAACACTAACAGTTTAGCTCCGTTCAGCAAACAGTGACTGAGATAGCGTTTGAGACACTGGAACACGCAGTGAAATCAAATCAGCTATAAAACAAGGCATTACACAAATGAGGAACACGCTCAATTTCTACCTTATTGTACGATCTCAGATGTTTACTTTTAAGTTCACTTACTGCTGTTAACAAAGGGGAGACGGACTCGAGTTAAAGTCTCCTCTAGCTCCTTTCATTCAAGCGGGAGGGCGCGCGCTGCTTACGTCACGCTCTCAAACACACACGTCTCGCAAGCTTCTCATCTTTCATTCCTTTAGCAAAATCAAAGATTAAATAACTTGGTTTATGCTCACAATTTAGATTAAACTGCCCGCATTCTCCACCATAATAAATGTAAGGGAAACAGGTCAATTTAGCTCAAAGGGAATCATTTAAGATTTTAAAGGGAATTTGAACAGAATCACTGTTTCACGGCTGTTCACGGAGACGCGCCTGCGGTTCAGTGAACGAGCCGTTTAACATCAAATCTGCGCTGGATACTAATATCCAAACTATAGTGAAAACACTATCAATTAGCACAGTAACAAGATCGGCAGTTTAAGACATTAACTTGTAAGCACAAAACACAAGATACTTCTCTTTTCAATATGAATAAGGCTTTATTAGATAAATCTAAGACATATAAACTAATCTAACATAAACGCACGCACACACACATTCACACAAGTTGCAGGAAGGTCAAAAGTTAGGGAAAGATGAGTTTAAGAGAATGGAAATATGGAATCCCAAGTTAACAGCAATACGTTAAATTGCATAAACATGAACAACCATCAATCACGTAATTAGCCCTTGCATTGAGTTCCTCAATGTGACTAAAATTATATTAGATACACCAGCACAACAAATATCTGGGGATACGTTGCCTTAGTTTCCTGTGAAAGGGACTCCCGTTGAAAGGGTATCCCGGTGTCGCTGATTGGCTGGAAGTTCAGTTGGCTGAAGTGACGTCTTGGGGAGCCCGTGCTTGGGCGTTGGCTGAAGCTGGAGTTGTGTGGCTGGTCGGAGTTCAAACGCGCAGACGAGGTCGACGTTACAAAACTTAACTCAGAACACGAAACTCTCAAACGGAAAAGAAAAGAAATAAAGTTTGACGAGACTAGGTTGTGTTCCTTCTCATTGTGGCATAAGTAGCAGCAGGCAGGCACGCTGGAACCGCGCTCGAAGAACCATGATGACTAACCACATGGCTAGATGCTACAAGCTAAAGCTAGGTAGCAAAGCTACAAGCTAAGAGCAGGCATGACTGATAGCACGAGCAAGGCTGGAACTAAAAGCCGACATGGCTAATAGCAGCAGGCAGACTAGAACTAAAAGCAGACTAAAAGCAAGGCATGACTAAAAGCTAAATTACATCGTGTCCAAAGTATTTAAAACTTCCTGTTGGCCACCCCTCAAATGTTGCCTTGACCAATCAGATATGTTCTTGGGGTGGGTATCATAAATCATTTGTTTATCTTACCAAGCATGTGGTTCTTGCCTCACAGGGTCTAATTTTGGACATGATTCCTATAACATGATTATGATATATTTTACAAATAAATGATTGTCAGGACAATATCAAGCAAGAAAATGCGATTATTTGAATACTAGACATGACTAGGTATCCTATAGTTATCAAAAGACATACACAATAAGTGATTATACATGATAGTCAAATGTGTGGGTTACACGTAAATGAATATGGAGTTAAGCAATGGAATGATTCATTCATAAGTCTTTTTTGAGTTCATTCTGGTCCATATATAATGTATAAAAAGGGTTTCTTTGCCATTCTCTGGCAAAGGACTTTTCTGTGAAGACAAAGGTTTAAAGCCCTTCCCCCTTAGGAATTTCAGTCTGGTTTCACTGGCTGGGGGGGAAGTCAATGCAAGTATTTAACTTGATCTCCTGGGTTTACATGTGATGTCCAGCGTTGCATTCCAATCACGAACAATAAATTTGACAATCTCTTCTTCGAATTAAAATTGTCAATAATTGTTCTATTGGTGTTAATGTTGAAAGCTGTTGTGTGAACAAGTTGGTTCCTGTGGCACTAGAACTGATTTATGACTTCCTGAGGAATTCAGCTCATGTTTCAATGCACACAGCTCTGATAGACTCTTGGATTTGTCTGATTTGACTCATTTCTGCTACAGCGCCACCTATTGGCAACAGGAAGTGACATATTTTACGCTGTGACGAACTACTACTATAAATTTTTTGACATCAATGTCTTTTTTGTGGTCAGTCTAATCTAAAGGCCTGTGCGATGTTCAGTTGTGAAGATCTTGAGTTTTCGTTAAAAGGCGTGTCCACGGCACCATGGCGAAGTTCGATGTCTCGCCATGTGAATAAAAGATGTTATAACTCAGGCATAAAATGTCCGATCTTCCCCAAACTTCACATGTGTGATAAGAGTCCTATCCTGAACAGATCTGCAGGCCAATATTCCACCGGGTGTGGCAGAATGGCTCGATAGCGCCACCTATACACTTTCAACGGAGTGTGCCTCGAGCTATGTTTCACGTACATGTACAAAAATTGGTACACACATGTAAGTCACCAATATCTACAAAAAAGTCTCTTGGTATGAAATCCGAATCCCAACAGGAAGTCGGTTATTTTGAATTTTTCCTGCAAAATTGGTGTTGTTTTTGACATTTTCAGGGGTTGTACTTTAACGAACTCCTCCTAGAGATTTATTCAGATCAACACCAAACTTGGTCAGTGTAATCTAAAGCCATTTGCGATGATAAATTGCGAAGGACTTGAGGTTTCGTTAAAGGGCATGTCCATGGCGGCCTGACAAATTTCGATGTTTCGCCATGAAAAAGGAAGTTGCTGTAACTCAGACATACAATGTCCAATCTGCCCCAAACTTCACATGTTGGATGATACTCTTGACCTGAACAGATCTACATGCCCATATTCAGTTATAGTCATAGCGCCACCTATTGGCAACAGGAAGTGACATATTTTACACTGTGACAGACTATTTCTAGAAATTTTATGACATCAATGCCTTTTTTGTGGTCAGTCTAATCTAAAGACCTGTGTGATGTTTAGTTGTGAAAATCTTGAGTTTTTGTTAAAAGGCGTGTCCATTGCGCCGTGACGAAATTCGATGTCTCGTCATGGGAATAAAAGATGTTATAACTCAGGCATAAAGTGTCCGATCTTGCCAAAACTTCACATGTGTGATAAGGGTCCTAGCCTGAACAGATCTGAAGGCCAAAATTCCATTGGGTGTGGCAAAATGGCTCGATAGCGCCACCTATAAACTTTCAACGGAGTGCATATGCACATTCAATGGAGTGAGCCTCGAGCTATTTTTCAAGTACATGTACAAAAATCGGTACACACATGTAACACACCAATACCTACAAAAATGTCCCATGTTACGAAATCCAAATCCCATCAGGAACTCGGTTATTTAGAATTATCTCTGCAAAATTGGCGTTGTTTTTGCCATTTTCAGGGGTTGTACTTTAACAAACTACTCCTAGAGATATATTCAGATCAACACCAAACTTGGTCAGTTAAATCTAAAGGCGTTTGCGATGTTAAATTGTGAAGATTTTGAGGTTTCGTTAAAGGGCGTGTCCATGGCGGCCTGACAAAATTCGATGTTTCGCCATGAAAAAGGAAGTTGCTGTTACTCAGACTTACAATGTCCAATTTGCCCCAAACTTCACATGTTAGATAAGACTTCTGCCCTTAACAGATCTAAATGCCCATATTTAGTTATAGTCATAGCGCCACCTGCTGGCAACAGGAAGTGACATGTTGTATGCTATGACAAACTACTCCTAGAATTTTTTTGAGAATAATGTATTTTTTGTAGTCAGTCTAATCTAAAGGCCTGTGCAATGTTAACTTGTGGAGATCTTGAGTTTTTGTTAAAGGGCATGTCCATGGCGTCATGACAAATTTTGATGTCTCGCCACAGCAAGAGAAGTTGTTGTAACTCAGGCATAATTTGTCCGATCTTCCCCAAACTTCACATGTTCGATAAGAGTCCTGCCCTGAACACATCTGAGGGACAATATTCAATTATAATGATAGCACACCCTGCTGGCAACACAAAGATTGGCACAAATATGGAGTAAACTTTGATATATTCCACTTATGTTTATGAGTTTCAATGCATGTTTCTCACCGTTCACCTATTTACTGAAGCCACTCGCTGCCGGTGAGCCCGTGTGCGAGGGCCCGTTCATCGCTGCTTGCAGCTTTAATTAGGGCTCAAGCCTGGAGGGCGAGAGCCCTATTGTTTTCCTTAGGATTATTTTTTTATTTTTTTTTTATTTTTATTCTTCTAATTTTTTTCTAAGGTTTCGGGGGCTTTTGGGGTCCTTAACATGCTCAAAAACTCTTGAAAATTGGCACACACCTTGGAACCTGCGGCCATTAGGGCCGGGCAGAGTCTGATACACGGGCGTGGCACAGGGGCTCTACAGCGCCCCCTGTAGTACCGATGGCCATATATCATGCATACTTGCACGTATACATATGAAACTTGGTACATATATATAACTCATCAAACCAAACAACTTTCACACTGCATGTTATAAGCTCCGCCCAACAGGAAGTTGGCTATTTAGGGTTTTATGAAAAACACATGCTCTGGAATTTGATATACTCCTCTGAGGAACTCCACCCGTTCAACACAAAACTCGGTGAACACGATCTCAAGACATTGGGGATGCTAAATTGCGAAGAGATTTTTGATATCTCGAACGGTTTGCCCGTGGCGAGGCGTTGAAATTATGGCGAGAAATGAGAAACAGGAAATGTATAATAACATCCACATACATTTGCTGAATTTTATCAAACTTAATTGGTTTGTTCGCTGTATGATACCGATCGTATATATGTGACTATTAGGAGTCAAAGTTATAGCGCCACCAACTGGCAGCAGGAAGTGAATCATTTTCAGAACGCTTTGAATTCAGCATCTTATTTTTACTTGATTTGCTTCAAACTTCATCAGAATAATGACAAAACACGGCCGAAGAAAATCTGTCGTGGGGATATTTATATCTAATATAGTGTTGCCATGGCAACGTGTCAAACTTGAATGTTCTGTTCTGGTGATTTTTAGGCAGATAACTAGCTCAGATTTACATGAAACTCGAAACAGATATCAGTATTAAAGGTAGCTAGACCATGGCAAAAGCTTTTAAAAGGGCGTGGAAGAGGCACTCTATAGCGCCACCTTTTGTCAAAAGTGGGGGGGTTAGTTTTAGCTACAGACACCAAACTTGGTACTTAAATTGTTCTTATCAAGACGGACAACTTTCTAATTCGCAGTCATAAGCTACGACCAACAGTAAGTTGGCTATTTTGACTTGAATATGGATTTTTGGGAATTTTCTTTTGTGAATTAATGCATACTCCTCCCAGGGGAAGTACACTATACACACCAAACTTGGTCTACATTAAGAAAAAACATTGAGGAACTTAAATTGCGAATGAATTTTGGATAGCTTGAACGGTTTTGTCGTGGTGATTTTTTGAAATAACAGTAAAAAGTTAAACATTAATCGTCTTGTATTTTTAAATTGCAGCTTCCAAACCTTTAAAAACATTTTTCATTTAGAAAACCAGTGATTCTGAGGAAATATGCATAGTTTCATGACTTTACAGCACTGTATGATTAAAAGAAAATTAAAAAACTGTCAGACATCTCAACTCACTCTGTCCCTCTGTTTGAGGAATGTATGTGTGCTGACTGTGTGTGTGTGTGTGTGTGTGTGTGTGTGTGAGTGTGAGTGGGGGAGAGGTGTGAGGTGTGAGGTGAGTGGCAGACAAGACCGGGAGAGAGAGAGGGACTTAAACATCTCTTTAATCACCAGAAAAAAATATTATTTTAAATTGTTATTTTTTTGTTGTTGTTGCTAATTGTGCTGTTTTCATTACAGCTTAAGAAATATCTTAGGCCTTATCCTTTTCTGGCAGTTTCAGGGATTAAAAAAAATTCTAAAAATACTTATTTTAGCTGCAAATAATAATTTCAAACTTATTTGATACTGACCTCTGACACCCTGTGACATGAGATTTATTTGAGTTTACATAATCTCATGGATGTAACAGTAAAACTGTTCAGCTCACAGATGAAGACTAAGCTCTGATGCAAGCAGAACTATTTCACAAATTCTTAAAGGTTAATGAAATCATAACAAAACACTTTTAAATTATTTAAGGATTTGGTAACACTTTAAAATAATGTCTCAATTGTTAACATTAGTAAATGCATTGGTAACACTTCATAATAGCTGCACTCCTAGCTAAGCATTAGTAAATAGCCAGTTCATGCTTTATATATCCTTCTCCCAAAATTAATATTTTAGTAAGCATTTTATAAATACAGCTATAATTAAATTGTTCATAGTTTATATGCACATTTATTTTGAGGAGATTAAAGGCTGTTATCTTCCAAAATAAAAAAAATACAAATAAACAAACACAGAACTAAAAAGGGAATCATTAATTGGCTTGTATTTTTAAATTGCAGCTTCCAAACATTTCAAAGCATTTTTTCATACAGAGATCAAATCATTCTGAGGAAATAAGCATAGTTTCACGACTTTACAACACTGTATGGACAACAGAAAATTTAAAAACTGTCAGACTTCTTAACTGACATGATCTCACTCTGGCCACTCTGTCTGTGTGAGGGAAGGGAGGGGGAGAGGGAGGGGGAGTGTGAGGGGGTTGGTGACTGACTGCATTTTTGGTGACTGACAGTGTGTGTGAATTGTAGGGAGGGGAGGGGCTATCTGGCAGAGAGAGAGAGAGAGAGAGAGACCTAATCATCTCTTTAATCATCAGGGGGGAAAAAATCAGTATTTTAAATGTTTATTGTTTTTGTTGTTGCTAATGGTGGTGTTTTTTTTCCCTTTCATTACAGCTTAAGAAATATCTTAGGCCTTATCCTTTTCTGACAGTTTTAGGGATTTAAAAACATCCTAAGAATCCTTATTTGTGCTGCAAATAATAATTTCAAACTCATTTGATACTGACCTATGACATCCTATGACGTGACATGACATATATTAATCTCATGGATGTAACAGTAAAACTCTTCAACTGACAGATTAAGCTGCAATGCAAGTAAAACTATTTCACAAATGCTTATAGGTCATTAAAATAATTTAAAAACACTAATAAATTATTAAAGGATTTGGTAACACTGTATAATAATGTCTAATTTGTTAACATTAGTAAATGCATTGGTAACACTTTATAATAACTGCACTCATTAGCTAAGCATTAGCAAATAGTTCATGATTATAAAGCCTTTTCCCTAAATAATAGACATTATTAAGCAGTAATACATCTATAAATACATTGTTCTTGATTTAAAAGCACATATATTACAACGGAGATTAAAGTCTCAGTAAAGTCTCAGTCTCATGCAATAAAAAGGAAACTGTACACTTGAAAAGGTTTTGAGCGATTCTTGAAGGACTAGCATCACCTCCACTTGTATGATGGTTTAAGGAATATATCTTCCAGATAGTACCGCCACTCCCTATATGCAGAGTATGCAGTCTTCGTAGAGCACCAACTCCCAGAGGGGGCACCATCCCAGTTGCTCAAAAAAAACAAAAAAACAAAACAAATATGCGCCATTCTCCCATCCGCGCTCGCGACCACTCAATAGCATTTGAGAAGAAAGATTTCCAGTCACAAAACAATTGTAATGTGTTCATATAGGTGTCAGCTACAATGCACACCTTATAAATCTTTTATAAATTTTAAAATAAAGTGTTACTAAAGTTATATATATTGTTCTGTGTATGTGATTTCAAAGTCTAGATTGGTCGGATTAACCCATTAACTGCCACATCCCTTAAAACTTGATTGTCAGAGGGTTACTGTAAATGCTTATGCCCGCTGGGCACAGTTTTCCCGATGCCACCAGGGTGGCGTTACACTGACGGCTTGAGCCCGACATCGCTGCTTGCAGCTATATTTATTATTATTATTCTTCTTCTCCAAGATGAATCGCATTTTTGAGGGCCTAAACATGCTCGACAAGTCATGAAACTTTGCACACACCTCAGAACTGGCGAAAATTTACGTCTGATATGGGTTACAGAAGTGGGTGTGGCAAAATGGCTCAACAGCGCCACCTATACACGTTCAACGGTGTGCGCCTCGAGCTACGTTTCATGTACATGTATGAAAATCGGTATAAACATGTAACTCTCCAATACCTACAAAAAAGTCTCTTGGAGCAAAATCCAAAACCCAACAGGAAGTCGGTTATTTCTAATGTTATGAGCAAATTTTGTGTCATTTTTGTCATTTCCATGCGTTGTATTTTAACGAACTCCTCCTAGAGATTAATTCAGATCAACACCAAATTTGGTATGCCTAATCTAAAGGCCTTTGCGATGTTAAATTGCGAAGCTTTTGAGTTTTCGTTGAAGGGCCTGTGTGTGGCTGCCTGGCGAATTTCGATGATTCGCCATGAAACAGGAAGTTGCTATAACTCAGACATACAATGACCAATCTGCCCCAAACTTCACATGTTTGATGAGACTCCTGTCCTGAACAGTTTGACACGACCATATTCAGTTATAGTCATAGCGCCACCTATTGGCAACAGGGAGTGATATATTTTACACTGCGACAAACTACTCCTAGAAATGTTTGACATCAATGTCTTTTTTGTGGTCAGTCTAATCTAAAGGCCTTTGTGATGTTAAATTGTGAAGATCTTGAGTTTTCGTTAAAGGGCGTGTCCATGACGACCTGACAAAGTTCGATGTCTTGCCATGGGAATAAAATATGTTATAACTCAGACATAAAATGTCCGATCTTCCTCAAACTTCACATGTGTGATAAGAGTCCTGGCCTGAACACATCTGAAGGCCAATATTCCAACGGGTGTGGCAAAATGGCTCAATAGCACCACCTATACACATTCAATGGAGTGTGCCTCGAGCTATGTTCCACGTACATGTACAAAAATCGGTACACATATGTAACACTCCAATACCTACAAAAAAGTATCGTGGTACGAAATCCGAATCCCAACAGGAAGTCGGTTATTTAGAATTTTCTCTGCAAAATTGGTGCTGTTTTTGCCATTTTCAGGGGTTGTACTTTAACGAACTCCTCCTAGAGATTTATTCAGATCAACAGCAAACTTGGTCAGTTAAATCTAAAGGCCTTTACGATGTTAAATTGCGAAGATCTTGAGGTTTCGTTAAAGGGCGTGTCCATGGCGGCCTGACAAATTTCGATGTTTCGCCATGAAAAAGGAAGTTGCTGTAACTCAGTCATACAATATCCAATCTGCCCCAAACTTCACATGTTAGATAAGACTTCTGCCCTTAACAGATCTACATGCCCATATTCAGTTATAGTCATAGCGCCACCTGCTGGCAACAGGAAGTGACATGTTTTACGCTGCGACAAACTACTCCTAGAAATAGTATGACATTAATGTTTTTTTTTTTTTTTTGTGGTCAGTCTAATCTAAAGGCATATGCAATGCTAATTTATGGAGATTTTTTTTTTTTTTTTTATGTTCGATAAGAGTCATGCCCTGAACACAACTGAAGGCCAATATTCCATTATAATGATAGTGCCACCTGCTGGCAACAGGAAGATTGGCACATATGTGGAATAACTTTGATATATTCCACTTATATTTATGAGTTTAAATGCATATTTCTCACCGCTCACCTATTTACTAAAGCCACTCGCTGCCGGTGAGCCCGGGTGCGAGGGCCCGTTCATCGCTGCTTGCAGCTTTAATTATTATTATTCTTCTTCTTCTTTTCCCGAATGAATCGCATTTTTGAGGGCTTTAACATGCTCAAAAAGTCATGAAACTTTGCACACGCTTTAAACCTGGTGAAAATTTTCGTCTGATATAGGATTCAGAAGAGGGTGTGGCAAAATGGCTCGACAGCGCCACCTATACTAAGACAATCAACAGCCTTCCAGCTATGTTTCACGTACATGCACGAAAATTGGCACACCTATGTAACACACCAATACCTACAAAAAAGACTCTTGGAGCAAAATTCTAAACCCAACAGGAAGTCGGTTATTTTTAATATTATGAGCAAATTTTGTGTAATTTTGGTCATTTCCATGTGTTGTATTTTAATGAACTACTCTTAAATCAACCCCAAATTTGGTATGCCTAATCTAAAGGCCTTAGCGATGTTAAATTGCGAAGATCTTGAGTTTTTGTCGAAGGGCGTGTCCGTGGCGGTCTGGTGAATTTCGATGATTCGCCATGAAAAATGAAGTTTCTATAACACAGACATACAATGTCCAATCTGCCCCAAACTTCACATGTTTGATGAGACTCTAAACCTGAACATATTGACATGCGCATAATCAGTTATAGTCATAGCGCCACCTATTGGCAACAGGAATTGACATATTTTACACTGCGATGAACTACTCCTAGAAATTGTATGACATCAATGTCTTTTTTGTGGTCAGTCTAATCTAAAGGCCTGTGCGATGTTAAGTTGTGAAGATCTTGAGTTTTCGTTAAAAGGTGTGTCCATGGCGCCGTCACGAAGTTCGATGTCTCGCCATGGGAATAAAAGATGTTATAACTCAGGCATAAAATTTCAGATCTTCCCCAAACTTCACATGTGTGATAAGAGTCCTGACCTGAACAGATCTGCAGGCCAATATTCCACCTGGTGTGGAAGAATGGCTCAATAGCGCCACCTATACACTTTCAATGGAGTGTGCCTCGAGCTATGTTTCACGTACATGTACAAAAATTGGTACACATGTAACTCACCAATATCTACAAAAAAGTCTCTTGGTCCGAAATCCGAATCCCAACAGGAAGTCGGTTATTTTGAATTTTCCCTGCAAAATTGGTGTTGTTTTTTTCCATTTTCAGGGGTTGTATTTTAACAAACTCCTCCTAGAGATTTATTCAGATCAACACCAAACTTGGTCAGTGTAATCTAAAGCCATTTGTGATGTTAAATTGCGAAGGACTTGAGGTTTCGTTAAAGGGCGTGTTCATGGCGGCTTGACAAATTTCGATGTTTCGCCATGAAAAAGGAAGTTGCTGTAACTCAGACATACAATGTCCAATCTGCCCCAAACTTCACATGTTGGATGAGACTCTTGACCTGAACAGATCTACATGCCCATATTCAGTTATAGTCATAGCGCCACCTATTGGCAACAGGAAGTGACATATTTTACACTGTGACAGACTATTTCTAGAAATTGTATGACATCAATGTCTTTTTTGTGGTCAGTCTAATCTAAAGACCTGTGTGATGTTTAGTTGTGAAGATCTTGAGTTTTTGTTAAAAGGCGTGTCCATGGCGCCGTGACGAAATTCGATGTCTCGTCATGGGAATAAAAGATGTTATAACTCAGGCATAAAGTGTCCGATCTTGCCCAAACTTCACATGTGTGATAAGGGTCCTGGGCTGAACAGATCTGAATTCCAATATTCCATTGGGTGTGGCAAAATGGCTCGATAGCGCCACCTATAAACTTTCAACAGAATGCATATGCACATTCAATGGAATGCGCCTCGAGCTATTTTTCACGTACATGTACAAAAGTCGGTACACACATGTAACACACCAATACTTACAAAAAAGTATCTTGGTACGAAATCCGAATCCCATCAGGAAGTCGGTTATTTAGAATTTTCTCTGCAAAATTGGCGTTGTTTTTGCCATTTTCAGGGGTTGTACTTTAACAAACTACTCCTAGAGATATATTCAGATCAACAGCAAACTTGGTCAGTTAAATCTAAAGGTATTTGCAATGTTAAATTGCAAATATTTTGAGGTTTGTTAAAGGGCGTGTCCATGGCGGCCTGACAAATTTCGATGTTTCGCCTTGAAAAAGGAAGTTGCTGTTACTCAGACTTACAATGTCCAATCTGCCCCAAACTTCACATGTTAGATAAGACTTCTGTCCTTAACAGATCTACATGCCCATATTCAGTTATAGTCATAGCGCCACCTGCTGGCAACAGGAAGTGACATGTTGTATGCTGTGACAAACTACTCCTAGAATTTTTTTGAGATTAATGTATTTTTTGTAGTCAGTCTAATCTAAAGGCCTGTGCAATGTTAACTTGTGGAGATCTTGAGTTTTTGTTAAAGGGCATGTCCATGGCGTCATGACAAATTTTGATGTCTCGCCACAGCAAGAGAAGTTGTTGTAACTCAGGCATAATTTGTTCGATCTTCCCCAAACTTCACATGTTTGATAAGAGTCCTGCCCTGAACACATCTGAAGGCCAATAGTCCATTATAATGAGAGCACCACCTACTGGCAACACAAAGATTGGCACAAATATGGAGTAAACTTTGAAATATTCCACTTATATTTATGAGTTTAAATGCATGTTTCTCACCGTTCACCTATTTACTAAAGCCACTCGCTGCCGGTGAGCCCGAGTGCGAGGGCCCGTTCATCGCTGCTTGCAGCTTTAATTAAACTTATTATTAAGTTGGCTTGAGGAAGCCAACTTACTGATCTGCTATTTAAGCTTCTTTTTATTAAGTTGGCTTGAGAAAGCCAACTTACTGATATTCTATTTAAACTTATTATTATTATTATTATGTTGGCTTGGCAACAAGAATATTATTATTCTTATGAGACTAAATTCCAAACGTATCTCCTCCTAGGGCTTTAAAGCCACAAGCCCCAAACTCGGCAGACACCTGCGGGATAGAGCGGTGCTTTTTTGCTATATCTTTTCAGACTGATCAGATTTAAAGTTTTTTTTTATTATTATTTTTTTAATGTAAAAATACATTACCCATAAACTTACATAATCTGAGAAAAATTGCGCCCCTACAATTACAATGCATGGGATAGATTAAGGCCCAATAGTATGTTCCTGCACAACCGGAGGCTGCAGATTCAGGACCGCAGATCTGTGCCGCAGTTCTAGGACCCCTAGTTTTTCGTGACAGCGCCACCTACCGTACTGGACGATATAGCGATGGCTGCAGTTTCAGGACCGTTCTAGTACCCTGTTGGTTTAGTTTACAGTCACGTTACTTTGTATATAGCATCAATATATTAATCTCAGAAGTATTTGTTTTTAAATGTGATTTTTGATTCAAAATGCAGCAGATTTTAATTACTAAGTGTGCTTTGAGTCACAATTTTAAATTTAAACATGAATTTACACAAAATATAAATGAAATATCAATTTTGTATAATTTATGTATATCAATTTTAAAACAATTGTAAAAAATAAAGAACCTTAAAAGTCGTAGTCTCTTGAATTATACAGTATACTGATTAACCTGCTTAAGGTGAATTAGCTCATTATCAGGTAAGTTAAAGTTGGAATCAGCGTATGGAGTCACTAAATTACTGCCAATATTTTAAAAGTTGTTGAGAGGCAAGACAAGACACAAGAATGATTCAATAATGTTTATTTACATATATATATATATATATATATATATATATATATATATATATATATATATATATATATATATATATATTAGTGCTGTCAATCGATTAAAAAAAATTAACTAATTAATCGCACAATTTTTTAAAATTAATCGCGATTAATCGCGATTAATCGCAATTAAAAGACTGAAACTTTTTGGATATGTAAATGCAAAATGTAAATAATTAATGTAAACTCAAGACAAAGAAACTATTTAAATTCAAAATATGATTGTTTATTGGAATTTTTGTTTAACTTGTAACACAGATTTTCTCATGTAAACAACATACCTGCAATAAACCATCAATATCCTCCAAATTAACTGTTGGCTTGAAAGCCATATTTATTACAGAAATAAAAACACAGGCATGTAAGTACCATTTGAATTTCAAAACAATCAATGCCAATAAAAAACAAAAATGATTTCCATGTTGAATTCTAAGTGGACTGCAAAAAAATTCCAAAGTATAGTAATTGCCAGTGCTTTAAGTGGGCCTGTATCAATCAATCAATCACCTTTATTTATATAGTGCTTTAAACAAAATACATTGCGCCAAAGCACTGAACAACATTCATTTGGAAAACAGTGTCTCAATAATGCAAAATGATAGTTAAAGGCAGTTCATCATTGAATTCATTGATGTCATCTCTGTTCAGTTGAAATAGTGTCTGTTTTAATTTGCAATCAAGTCAACGATATCGCTGTAGATGAAGTGACCCCAACTAAGCAAGCCAGAGGCGACAGCGGCAAGGAACCGAAACTCCATCGGTGACAGAATGGAGAAAAAAACCTTGGGAGAAACCAGGCTCAGTTGGGGGGCCAGTTCTCCTCTGACCAGACGAAACCAGTAGTTCAATTCCAGGCTGCAGCAAAGTCAGATTGTGCAGAAGAATCATCCGTTTCCTGTGGTCTTGTCCTGGTGCTCCTCTGAGACAAGGTCTTTACGGGGGATCTGTATCTGGGGCTCTAGTTGTCCTGGTCTCCGCTGTCTTTCAGGGCAGTAGAGGTCCTTTCTAGGTGCTGATCCACCATCTGGTCTGGACACAGACTGGATCTGGTGGCCATGGTGACCTCGGAACAAGAGAGAAACAGACAAATATTAGCGTAGATGCCATTCTTCTAATGATTGTAGAAAGTACGGTGTTATGTGAAGTGTTCCGGTTCCAGTTTATCTAATTAATGCAGCCTAAAAATCCTTTAACGGATTTGGATATTAAAAGCATATTAGTATGTTATGTGTATGCCAGGTTAAAGAGATGGGTCTTTAATCTAGATTTAAACTGCAAGAGTGTGTCTGCCTCCCGAACAATGTTAGGTAGGTTATTCCAGAGTTTAGGCGCCAAATAGGAAAAGGATCTGCCGCCCGCAGTTGATTTTGATATTCTAGGTATTATCAAATTGCCTGAGTTTTGAGAACGTAGCGGACGTAGAGGAGTATAATGTAAAAGGAGCTCATTCAAATACTGAGGTGCTAAACCATTCAGGGCTTTATAAGTAATAAGCAATATTTTAAAATCTATACGATGTTTGATAGGGAGCCAGTGCAGTGTGGACAGGACCGGGCTAATATGGTCATACTTCCTGGTTCTAGTAAGAACTCTTGCTGCTGCATTTTGGACTAGCTGTAGTTTGTTTACCAAGTGTGCAGAACAACCACCCAATAAAGCATTACAGTAGTCTAACCTTGAAGTCATAAATGCATGGATTAACATTTCTGCATTTGACATTGAGAGCATAGGCCGTAATTTAGATATATTTTTGAGATGGAAAAATGCAGTTTTACAAATGCTAGAAACGTGGCTTTCTAAGGAAAGATTGCGATCAAGTAGCACACCTAGGTTCCTAACTGATGACGAAGAATTGACAGAGCAACCATCAAGTCTTAGACAGTGTTCTAGGTTATTACAAGTAGAGTTTTTAGGCCCTATGATTAACACCTCTGTTTTTTCTGAATTTAGCAGTAAGAAATTACTCGTCATCCAATTTTTTATATCGACTATGCATTCCATTAGTTTTTCAAATTGGTGTGTTTCACCGGGCTGCGAGGAAATATAGAGCTGCGTATCATCAGCATAACAGTGAAAGCTAACACCATGTTTCCTGATGATATCTCCCAAGGGTAACATATAAAGCATGAAGAGTAGCGGCCCTAGAACTGAGCCTTGAGGTACTCCATACTGCACTTGTGATCGATATGATACATCTTCATTCACTGCTACGAACTGATGGCGGTCATATAAGTACGATTTAAACCATGCTAATGCACTTCCACTGATGCCAACAAAGTGTTCAAGTCTATGCAAAAGAATGTTGTGGTCAATTGTGTCAAACGCAGCACTAAGATCCAATAAAACAAATAGAGAGATACACCCACGATCAGATGATAAGAGCAGATCATTTGTAACTCTAAGGAGAGCAGTTTCAGTACTATGATACGGTCTAAATCCTGACTGGAAATCCTCACATATACCATTTTTCTCTAAGAAGGAATATAATTGTGAGGATACCACCTTTTCTAGTATCTTGGACAGAAAAGGGAGATTCGAGATTGGTCTATAATTAACTAGCTCTCTGGGGTCAAGTTGTGGATTTTTTATGAGAGGCTTAATAACAGCCAGTTTGAAGGTTTTGGGGACATGTCCTAATAACAATGAGGAATTAATAATAGTCAGAAGAGGACCTATGACTTCTGGAAGCACCTCTTTTAAGAGCTTAGATGGTATAGGGTCTAACATACATGTTGTAAGTTTAGATGATTTAACAAGTTTATACAATTCTTCCTCTCCTATAGTAGAGAATGAGTGGAACTGGTCCTCAGGGGGTCTATAGTGCACTGTCTGATGCGAAACTGTAGCTGACGGCTGAATGGTTGCAATTTTATCTCTAATAGTATCGATTTTAGAAGTAAAGTAGTTCATAAAGTCATTACTGCTGTGGTGTTGGGAAATGTCAACACTTGTTGAGGCTTTATTTTTCGTTAATTTAGCCACTGTATTGAATAAATACCTGGGGTTATGATTGTTTTCTTCTAAAAGAGAAGAAAAGTAATCAGATCTAGCAGTTTTTAATGCTTTTCGGTAGGATATGCTACTTTCCCGCCAAGCAATACGAAATACCTCTAGTTTTGTTTTCCTCCAGCTGCGCTCCATTTTTCGGGCTGCTCTCTTTAGGGTGCGAGTATGCTCATTATACCATGGTGTCAAACAGTTTTCCTTAACCTTTCTTAAGCGTAAAGGAGCAACTGTATTTAAAGTGCTAGAAAAGAGAGAGTCCATAGTTTCTGTTACATCATCAAGTTGTTCTGAGGTTTTGGATATGCTAAGGAATTCGGATACATCAGGAAGATAACTTAAAAAGCAGTCTTTTGTGGTAGAAGTGATGGTTCTTCGATACTTGTAACAAGAAGTAGAATTTACAATTTTGGCTATATGAAGTTTACACAGAACTAAATAATGATCTGAGATATCATCACTTGGCTGAATAATTTCAACACTATCAACATCAATTCCATGTGACAGTATTAAATCTAGAGTATGATTTCGACAATGAGTAGGTCCTGAAACGTGTTGTCTAACACCAATAGAGTTCAGAATGTCTATAAATGCTGATCCCAATACATCTTTTTCATTATCGACATGGATATTAAAATCACCAACTATTAAGACTTTATCTGCAGCCAGAACTAACTCGGATGTAAAATCACCAAACTCTTTAATAAAGTCTGTATGGTGCCCTGGTGGCCTGTATACAGTAGCCAGTACAAACATAACAGGGGATTTATCATTAACATTGGTTTCTCTGGATAATGTTATATGAAGCACCATTACTTCAAACGAGTTATACTTGAAGCCTGCCCTTTGAGAAATCCTGAAAACGTTATTATAAATTGAAGC
The DNA here is from genome assembly GCF_003368295.1 of Carassius auratus. Classification (NCBI taxonomy): domain Eukaryota; kingdom Metazoa; phylum Chordata; class Actinopteri; order Cypriniformes; family Cyprinidae; genus Carassius; species Carassius auratus. The sequence goes on along the minus strand of NW_020525959.1, from coordinate 113,562 downwards.
AACACCTCCCCCTTTGCCTTTTAGACGCGGCTCGTGTTTATAACAATAATCTTGGGGGGTGGACTCATTTAAAATAATGTAATCATCAGGTTTTAGCCAGGTTTCTGTCAAGCAGAGCACATCTATATTATGATCAGTTATCATATTATTTACAAAAAGTGTTTTCGTAGAAATGGATCTGATATTCAATAAGCCAATCTTTATCATTTGTTTATCCATATTGCATTTGTTTTTTATTTGATGAACCTCAATTAAATTGTTAACCTTAACTTGGTTTGGACGTTTTTTGTATTTTCTAGTTCGTGGAACAGACACAGTCTCTATAGTGTGATATCTAGGTGAAAGAGTCTCTATGTGCTGAGAATTAACTGACCTCTGTGACGGGAGGCAGCTAGCAGACAGTCGGTTTAGCCAGTCTGTCTGCTTCCTGACCTGGGCCCCAGTTAGTCAAGTATAAACACTAAGACTATTTGCCATATTTCTAGACAGAAGAGTGGCGCCACCCCAGGAGGGATGAAGACCATCTCTTTTAAACAGGTCAGGTCTGCCCCAAAAGCTCGTCCAATTGTCTATATAACCTATGTTATTCTGTGGGCACCACTTAGACATCCAGCCATTGAGTGATGACAATCTGCTATGCATCTCATCACCACGGTAAGCAGGGAGGGGACCAGAGCATATTACAGTGTCTGACATCGTGCTTGCAAGTTCACACACCTCTTTAAAGTTATTTTTAGTGATCTCCGACTGGCGAAGTCGAACATCATTAGCGCCGGCATGAATAACAATCTTACTGTATTTACGTTTAGCATTAGCCAGCACTTTTAAATTTGCCAAGATGTCAGGCGCTCTGGCTCCCGGTAAACATTTGACTATGGTGGCTGGTGTCTCTATATTCACGTTCCGTACAATAGAATCGCCAATAACTAGAGCACTTTCATCAGGTTTCTCAGTGGGTGCATCACTGAGTGGGGAGAACCTGTTTAATGTTTTGATCGGAACAGAAGAGCGGTGTTTTGACCCACGACTACGCTGCCTCACCGTCACCCAGTTGCCCTGCTGCAGGGGCTCTGCTGGAACCGGACAATGTACAGGAATCCCTGAGCTAGACGCATCCAAAGCCATATCTAGAGCCCTAACATTCTTACTGTCCTCAATTAAAGTTTGGATGCGTGTCTCTAATTCTGAAATCTTCTCTGTCAGCCTAACTGTTTCCCTGCATTTATCACATGTGAATCCCTCATCAGCGACAGAGATAGATAAACTGTACATGTGGCAAGAGGTGCAAATAACAATTGTAGGAGAAGCCATTACTCACCGTGCTTGATGAAATATTCTTACTGCGGTTGTTTGATGAACTTGTGGAAAACTGCCTGCACCAGTACTCAGTACCGCCACTTCCAAATATAGCTCTTGAGCTTACCGCCACCTCTCCATGCGCCCAGAACGTGCTTTTAGCTTACCGGTACGCTCATTTGTGGACATCTGTTTTAATAGAGGTTATAATCTTTTACCTGCACTGCCGATTTTCAGAACGCCCTTCACAATGCAAGCTTCCTAATTCATCCCACCCAGAGCAGAAACTACATTACCCATTCACCCTTAAGTTATACAAGTGAATAGCGCATGTGTCGCTTTTCCCACTGTTAAGTGTCAACAACTCAACGTGGCCGGAGAAGGTGTGTGAAACTTGTTGTGAGTTACACTAAAGCAAAATCTTGAGTATTTATTGTCTGATAAACATTAAAAACTGTCTGCGGAGGTTGGGTCGTCCTGCAGCCCCCGCTGGCTGCTCATTGGCTGCAGCATCTTTTTTCTAAGTTCTAAACAAATACAGTAGACGGCAAGGCACAAATTTAGATATTCATTTATCTAATTAATCTATAGCCTATGCACAAAGACAATATGATCTTTTTGTTCCCTTTTTGTTTTAAAGCTTGATGAAGAGAGAGAGCGCAAGTTGCTGCAGCTGCGAGGAGGACAGTGATGCACGCGTACAGGAGTGATTGACAGTTCGCGGCACTGTGTACAAAAAATACTCCGCTACACAATTATTTCGTCATTTTCGTTTAAGCTTATTAACGTTAGCGTTACAGAAAGGTCTGATTTACGCACTGTTACAGTCATTGTTTTTTTTTTTTTTTTTAAACAATGACATTTGATTTCATGATTTTAATGTTAATGTTTCTTGTGGCAGACTAAATGAAGAGTAATGTTTCTTGTGGCAGACTGAAGAGTAATCCGGCAGAGTTTTATACTGAAACTTTCCGTCTAAAAGTCCTTCCTTGGTCTTATCCATATTTCTTTGCACGTTGAACACACATAGGCCACAACTGGAAATAAAAAAAACTGCAACCGCGTTAATTGCGTTATTTTTTTTTAACGCGTTAAATATTTCAAATTAATCGAATGCGTTAACGCGCTAATTTTGACAGCACTAATATATATATATATATATATATATATATATATATATATATATATATATATATACACAGTACAGACTAAAAGTTTGGACACCTTCTCATTCGAAGAATTTTCTTTATTTTCATGACTTTTGAAAAATTGTAGAGTCACACTGAAGGCATCAAGGGCTATTTGACCAAGAAGGAGAGTGATGGGGTGCTGCGCCAGATGACCTGGCCTCCACAGTCACCGGACCTGAACCCAATCGAGATGGTTTAGGGGTGAGCTGGACCGCAGACAGAAGGCAAAAGGGCCAACAAGTGCTAAGCATCTCTTGGGGAACTCCTTCAAGACTGTTGGAAGGACATTTCAGGTGACTACCTCTTGAAGCTCATCAAGAGAATGCCAAGAGTGTGCAAAGCAGTAATCAAAGCAAAAGGTGGGTACTTTGAGGAACCTACAATATGACATAATTTCAGTTGTTTCACACTTTTTTTGTTATGGATATAATTCCATGTATAATTCCACATGTGTTAATTCATAGTTTTGATGCCTTCAGTGTGAATCTACAATTTTCATAGTCATGAAAATAAAGAAAACTCTTTGAATGAGAAGGTGGGTCCAATCTTTTGGTCTGTACTGTATATATATATATATATATATATATATATATATATATATATATATATATATATATATATATATATATATATATATATGTCATTTTTGCGACAACAGCACCAAAGTGAACCCCTTTTCCATCAGTTGCTGGATGGCAGAGGTGTCAAGTAACGAAGTACAAATACTTCGTTACATTACTTAAGTAGAAATTTGGAGTATTTATACTTTACTTGATTAATTATTTTTCAGCCGACTTTTTACTTCTACTCCTTACATTTTCAACAAGTATCTGTACTTTCTACTCCTTACATTTTAAAAATAGCTTCGTTACTGCTATTTAATTTCGGCTTGTGTTTTCAGTCAAGCTTGTCATCATTCAGAAAAAAAAAACAAAAAAAAAAAACAAACTAACCAGATAAATCGCGCCATCCGGATGAAGTGAACTTGAGAAGTATAAACAGATACCATTCCGACAAACTATTGGTTTGTACGCGATCGCACCTGCACCTGCACATGACACAGATCACATCACACTCCAGCAAGGACATAGGCAGTGTTGGGTTCGTTCAAAATCGTACTGGATTATTTTTTAAATTAATGGCAAACTGATATTTCCTACTGACACACTACAGCAAAATATATAAATAACTGGCTTAAAACCCTTTTGGGGGTGAAAATACTAATGTGCCTAAGACTTTTGCACAGTACTGTACTTTAAAAACGACATTGTAGCTAATTTATAAAGACTAACCATACAGTAATTCACAGAACTAATTGAAGACAGTGACAGACAGCACTCATCTTAACTAAATATCAGAGAGATTGACAGAGATACAGTAGAAACGTTATGTGTGGTTTTGTATTAAATAATGAACCAGATAATGAACCCCACACTGAACATAGCAGACGTATGTACCGAATACAGGAAGCTATCAATCAAGAAGTTATCAGGACTATGAGTTATTTTTCATTTTTTGTTTTTGATTAATAACTTGGATTAATCTTTCATTTTGACAGCAAAATAATTTTTATTGTATATATAGACAACCACCCAGGAGTAATTGTTACTAAGCCTGCACCAATGTTCTTGTCCATTACCCTCGCAGATTCCTGCAGCTTAGCTTGGATGTACATTTACATTCCATTAAAGGGGGGGGTGAAATGCTCGTTTTCACTCAATATCCTGTTAATCTTGAGTACCTATAGAGTAGTACTGCATCCTTCATAACTACAAAAAGTCTTCAGTTTATTATATTCATAAGAGAAAGATAGTCTGTACCGATTTTTCCCGGAAAAACACGACCGGCTGGAGGCGTGATGTGTGGGCGGAGCTAAAGAATCACGAGCGCCAGTAGGCTTTTGCGTTGAGAGCGTCTGGAAGCTGTGACACTGATCCCGAGGCTGAAATTTAACAAGAGCAGCATCAGCAAACGACGTCTCTATGTGGTATGTACTAAAACTGTATATATTTGCTTAACGGTTTTGGAAAATGACTAAGTTCCACTTTATGTCGTCTTTTTTTTTTTTTTTTTTAAGCTGTACATGTGGAAAGTGCAGTTTGATGACAACATCGCATGTTGTTTACTTGATGTGCTTACGCACCGATAGCTAAGTTAACAACACAGAGATATTTGAAGCAGTTTTACTCACCGCATGCGGTTCCAACACACGATCGTGACCCTTTTTCGTTGGGACTGCATTATCCTTAAGAAATAAACGATGTGCAAACCCGGCGTCAAACTGGGCCTTGTTTGTAAAACAAGCATCTTCGAAATGCAGGGAACAAACAAAAATACGTGCACAACTCCGTTGATGCTCTGTAAAAATAAACTCCATCCACTGGTTCCTTAATGCTGTTTTTTTTTTTTTTTTTGGTAATCTGTGTAGGGTTGTCTTGCCCTGGCAACCAAAAACTCACTTCTGTGACATTTTGCGACGCTCTCGCTCTGATCAGTGAGTCTGTGCTCAGCCTCTCAGTGCTCTGCTATACGGGAGCACGCGCTCTTCCGGCAGAAGTGTCCTTAGGACCCATATAAGGAAATTCCGCTCCATCTAACGTCACACAGAGCCATACTCGAAAAAAACTTTCCGAAACTTGTGACAAACCGGAAGGAGTATTTTTGGAACAAAAATACTCCTTCAAACGTACAAATAATTTTTAAAACTTTGTCCATGTTTAGCATGGGAATCCAACTCTTTAACAGTGTAAAAAACTCAGTATGCATGAAATAGCATTTCACCCCCCCTTTAAAGGTTATTGATGACATGCCTCTGGAGTTTGAATTTTTGCACAATACCTAAAGGCAACTATTCATCATATCTCTAATCCTTTAATGTATTTGCATTATACTAAAATGCGTTCATTTTCAAAGGGCATATGCGGCTGATAAAGGTAGCCTAGTGCATCCCAAGGAGGAGGTGGGGTAGTGCACAATAGGCCCATGTGGCACGGCCTAAGCTTTTGTTCTTAATGGCATTTTTTTTTCTTACATTACTTTTACTTTTATACTTTAAGTAGTTTTTTAAACCAGTACTTTTACACTTTAACTTGAGTAAAAAGCTTGAGTTGATACTTCAACTTCTACAAAAGTCTTTTTAAAACCTAGTATCTATACTTCTACTTGAGTAATGAATGTCAATACTTTTGACATCACTGCTGCATGGATAGAATGGCTGTAGGCTGTAATATATATATATATATATATATATATATATAAATATATATATATATATATATATATATATATATATATATATAAATATATATATATATATATATATATATATATATATATATATATATATATATATATATATATATATGAAAAATGAAAGTCCTAGCAGCATATGGTGCATCTCTTCAATTCGGGCAGGGATCTCCCTTTTTGTATTGCTATATGTATCTTGAAAAAGGGAGAGCCTACTTGTTAGAATATTTTGAGATCATGAAAATATCCCTAGTGCCTTTTTTAAATCATCTGTCCTACAATGAACCTAACCAAATCCATAAAATCACTTCCTATTGGCCATGCAAAACATGACAGAAACTAACACATGAAAACAATGGTCTGTATGTGGAGTAGACCTGCAGATTAGGCCAAATTGTAACAAGCTATTAAAATTGCCAAACGCCACATTCATCATTGCAAAACAATGCCAAAACAACAGGCTAACACAGTGCAACTAGGCAGTCAGTGCAGTTTAATAATGAAATATATTTTATACATAAATATGGTAAAACTATGACTATTAAGCCAGTATTCACACTAATACATTAAGCTGAAGGTAAATCTTACAAACCTTACATCAACCATGCTCTTGTCATCTGACAAGTTTAATTAATGTGCAGGCTAGATTCACTTATAATACTTTGTCATTAAAACTCAACAAGGATTTATGAAATCATGGCCTTGAATTAGCGTCGTAGTAATTAATAAAACTAGCTCACAAATTCTTAATTTGGTGGGAATTAATTATTAATTCATAGTTAGCAGTTCTCACTATGTAAACTTTGCACCGTTTAAAAGTTATAAAATGAAACTTAATTAAATATCGGTACCATCTTTAATTAGTGTTGATCCAGTACAGTAGGTGGCGCTGTCACAAAAAAACTAGGGTGCTAAAGCTGCGGTCCAAGAGTTGCGTTTACTGAAACTGCAGCCTCCGGTTGTGCAGGAATACCCTTCTCGATTAAGGGAGTAGTCGGGTTTTGTCTCACTTTTAAATCGGTTAAAAATACAAGTAAATAATAAAATTTCCCTCAAACTGACAAGCTAAACCAACATATCTGATTATTACAGGGGTCAGGGCTCATAAATAAATGATTTTTGGGCAGAGAGCAGTCAGAAAGATGAGAGAAGAATCACTGCTGGTTAGCTCAGGCATTGTCTCCTCGGAGCTCACAATGAGCAAATTTATTCTTATTTAAGACCTTTTAAAAATAAAATATTACGGCAATTGCATGCAATACCCATTAGAACACACCAAGAGCTAAATTCAGATGTTTCTGAACTGTTTAAAGTAAACGCATGATATATTCGCGGCAGCCAACTGCCCGTGAGCTCGCGATGTATTTCTCTGAACACTTGAAGTCCACATAGAGAATTTACAGCCTTTTACATCAAAACACTGCAGCGAAACGGCACAAAACAATTAGAAGAATATATTATACACATGAAAATTAGTGTTTATATGTGCTTGTGAGATTTTATATGTCAGGCTGAATGTCACATGAATAGCTATCCATCGTCACAACATGGTAAAGTCATTTATATATATTTTTAAGAGCTTCTTAAAATAAAATCTTAATGCACACAGTCCACTCATTAGAACACAACAAGAGCAAAATCCAGGTGTTTGTTGAGCTGTGCAAAACAAAATATTATTTGACATCGAGGGAAAAAAAGTCACATGACAGCAGCGTTTCTGGGCGAGATCGGATAAATAAATACACATTTCATTCACACTGCCAAGCTAAACCAACATATTTTATTATTACCAGATCGGATCTCATTAATAAATTATGTCTCAGGCCAAACAATGTCACGGTTGGTAAACCGTGATCTCGGGTTGTTTACACTTTGTGGTGAATTCTGTGTGTTCCGCGTGTTTTAGGTCACCCCTGGTTGTTCAAACATAATCCACGAGTGGAGTGGGGTTCTAACACTGTCACATTGTGGAGTGAAAGTTGTCATTAGTCTTGTCTGGTTTCTGCTTGTCCTGTTGTTCCTGTTTCTGCATTTCAGAAGGAGACCATGGTTTTGCCAAACGTGCCCGTTGAATTCTGTGTGTTCCGCGTCTGCACTGATTAGTTGTGGGCGTCTCCGTTAATTGTATCAGCAACAGCTGCCACTCATTACTCATCCACTATATAATGGCTTGTCTCACGTCCTGTGTTTGTGAGATTGTTGTTCTATTTCGATGTGTTTACCCCCCCGTCTGGCTTCAGTGTTGTTTTGCATTTGGATGTCTGTGTTTCCCCAGAACCTCATCCACTCTTCGCACGTTCACTCAGCCACGGACACTTACCTTCGGCTCTATTCCCCGCAGTTCCTGTGCCACTCTCTCCTGCTGCCTCACGCCGTCAAAATCCGGATTTCTCACCTTCTCTCCACCACCGTCTGGACTTCTCACCACTACACCATCCCTTCGGAGTGTCGCTGGTTCATCGTCATTGTTTGTTTATGTACCATCGACATATCTTCTCATTAAAACCTTTAACTCGCTATTGTTTCCAGACTGTCCTTTCACCAGCCGTCACAAAGAACAGAGAGAAAGACGAGAGAGAAATAATGAACGCTTCATCAGCCAGCCTATTTGACAGCGTGATACAGCTTATGAAAACTGGAAGGAAAAAAAGTCATGACAGCCTTTTTAATTGAAACAGTGCAGCGAATCAACACAAAACAACTAGAAGAATATATTATAGAGATCAAAATGAGTGCTTGTATGATCTTTTTGTCTTAGGTGAAAATAACATCCATCTCTCCAGCTTCAGAGGACAGTGATTCTGGCTTTTCGTCAGTAGATCGGACAAATCAAGTACATGATTATTTCAAATTTCATAATAGCTTGGCAAATATAAACGAAAACAGCCACGTGAACATAAACTGTTGAGAAATAAATTGAAAATGGGTATTAATGCTGGATTGAATATTAAAACCCCTTTACTTGCAAACATCCCCGACGGCCCCAGTTTATTATCGTTTCACTTTCACAGCACGTTAAACATCACTCTTACTTTATCTAGACAAACTGTGCATCAGTTGAAAGTTTAAAGAAACCATCTTCGATATTTGATCAATGTTTTGATAAAACATTGTTGCAGTGACAGTTATTTAGTAATTTATGTCAGGAGTGCAAAATAATAAATCCGTATTGCCACATTTTGAATAGAAATTCACCACTCATTCATTTTCAGTCACGTCAGCAGCGGTTTATTTGTGTTCACATAGACTCACTGAACAGCGTCAATAAGGATTTATAGACCAAAGATGCATATCCGCGGAGATATATGGATATATTTACTGATGTTTACTTCATATTTCTTCAGACAGAGTCGTCATTTCTATTCATTTTCCACTGATTTACGCGATCTGATGATAAACAGCCTAAGGTCGGTAAGAATTTTGAAAGAAATCGGCCACTAGTTGGCGCTAACGAGTTTTATGGCTCTGTAATCACGTGGTGCTTCACATATTAACACAATATGCATATCATTTGATAGATCTCCTCATAATGCACAACTTTGCCTCAAGAACCATTGCTGTCAATCAAATCGTTCAATTGTTATTCACAAATATGTTAAAAAGCTACTTTTGCGAACTAGTCCTAGGTTTTTTGCCCGATCGGAAATCAAACCACTGCAGTAATATTCTGGGGACTCTCTAGATCAATAATTATCAAAAAATGTTGAATTTTGTCCTTTGGTTAGCTGTAAAGGGGTAATTTAGAAAAAGGGGTGTGGCCAAACATACCCCAAAGCCTATAAAACCTAAATGAAAACTCAAAACTTTATGAAACTCAGAGTAATCATGTAACAGGTGACTCTTAACAAGCATGCAACGTTTTATGGAGATCAGACCATAGGTGGCGCTATAACAGTAGAAAAGGTCTCAAAACACAAGATTTATATGGTAAATGGCCTCAAATTGTTTGAAAATGCTCATATATTCACTTAAAAACACTAGATCTTCATATCATATGATAGATCTCCTCATTTTGAACAACTTTGCCTCTGGGACCAATGTTGTCAATAAAGCTGTTAATTAAATATTCAAGATTATTTTAAAAAGTTACTTTGGCAAACTAATGATAGGGTATAAGCTGAAAATCAATAAAACCACTGAAGTACAATTCTCTAGACTCTGAAGGTCAATAATTATCAAAAACATGTTGAGCAATTGCATTTAGACAACTATAAACCAGTAATTTTATAATATGTTATTTGCATAGTGGACACAAAGGCCTATTAATACAAACAGAAAGCCCACAAATTATCAAAACTGTGTAAAATAATGCATCATTTCATTCGTAACAAGCATGCAAAATTTAAGAGAGATTGGGCAAAAAAATAACACTATAACAGTTATGTTTAAAAACACAGTGTTGTTTGAGTAAACGCAATTTATAACCACTAGATGGCAGCGGAAGACCATTAATGGGCTCATTCAGTTAAGTTAAACAGTACTGTTTTCATGAATTCATGCCAAAACATTAAGAAATTAACTGTTATAACATTTTTAATCTCATTGAATTGATGTTTTCCATTTTGTTCATACAGATGTATCAGTTTTTACAATTTTGCCACATTATGATTACAGTTTAACCTGAAAATGACATCTAAACTCTAAAAAAGAGAATACTTGCAATAAGTTTATTGTCACCTATCACTTATTACAAATACCTATATCTGCAACAAAATGTGTGTCCATGTATATGTGTGTCTTTGTGTGTGTGTGTGTGTGTGTGTGCATATGCTTATAGAGTATACATATATTAGTCTAATCATTTGCTTTCAGTGTGTGTGTCTGTCTGTTAGCCTGTTCTCCATTTTGGATGTGTTTAACGGTCATCCATGCATCCAGGTTGGCTCTGACCACCTCAGATGCCTTAAATGCTTGAACCCCGGTAAAATGCTGCTTGCAGCATTAATTATGTTTGAGCTTATATATCTCTATTATCATAGCAGTCTGAGTGATTCTGATTTCTGAACAGTAAACTTTGAAGTGTCAGCTTTGTGGACAAATGTTGATTTTGTATCTAGTCAGAAAGAATCATGAGCAAAAACATTTTTATTTTGGGTATGTCATTTCTGTCTCCATGCCAAAAATGGGGGGTGACTGGTAAGGAGAGACTGCATTTACCAGCTGCTTTTAGTAAATTAGATTTTAATGGGAAATGAAGGCCACATTGCTTATGTCCACACGATGATGCCACAGGATAAATACTAAATACTTCAAGATATAGTCAGAGACGAAGCAGTTGGTAAATGAAATCACTTTAATATTCAAATCCGGTATCATGATCAACTTCCAATTTATTTCTCAACAGTTTATGTTCAATAGCCAAATCTGTCGAATCTATTGTCATAGTCTAGGCTTTTTATTAGAACAGAAGACAGCAAGGGTCCATAGAAAATTGCTTGGTGAATAGAAACGAAAACAACCATGTGAACTTAAACCTTTGATATATAAATCGGAAGTTGATCATGATACCGGATTTGAATATTAAGGTAACTTTATCAGTGGAGCACAGGATTCTGCCTTAGTTTCACTTTTAAATCGTTTAAAAATACAAGTGAATACATAAATTGCCTCTTTTCAAGTAAATTATGAGTCCTTCTCTGAGTACTTTTATAAGCACAATATGAAAATAGATAACTTATATAGTGTCCCCTCTTTAATTTTTCAGTAATGTGTGATAACTTGAGAAATATGTTGTCAGTACTATAGTTTATAGGAGATTATAGTTGTTGCATTATTACTATATTGGTCCTTATTGAAATTATTGAAATGTATAAAAAAAAGAATATTTATATTTTTTTTATTTATGCACATAAATAAATTAGAAATATTACATGAGTTTGAATGATTTTTAAATTGATTAGAAATAGTTCATAGAGGCAAAGTTTGATTGAGTCTAATGGGATTTGGAGCTTGGTTCATCTGAACATCCTGTCAATTAAAGTCTAGGATTTTTATGATTTTTAATATTTATTTTTATGAAAATGGTAAGTCCAATCAGTTAGAAAAGATATAGCACACCTCATCTGTTCAAAGACTTGAAAAAATTTTCATTTATGTGCATGAATAAAAAAAGAATAAATATTCATAATTTTTTATAAACTTTCATAAAACCCAATATAGTAATTATGCAAAAACGATCATCTCCTAAATACCATTATATTTGATCATATTTTAATAGTATTGCCAATATATTTATCAAGTTATCACACATTACTGAAAAAGTGAAGAAGGGACAATATAATAGTTATCTATTTTCATGTTGTGCATATAATAGTACTCACAAAAGGCCTCATAATTTACTTGAAAAGATACACGTCCATTGTGCAACTGCATCATCTATACAAACCATTGTTCCTGGACCCCTTATGATCACCTTGATTTAAACCGCATTGTTTCAGTCATCTTGTGTGTCGTTGCCCACAACGCGATACGTCACAGCGATTACTCAGCGTTGCATAACATGGTAAAGCAGGGAACTACACTGCGACAAAAATGGTCGCATATGCATAACTGATTATTTTTGTACCTACTTATGTGTTATGCTATGATTTAATATGAGCCTTTATTAAAACAGAAATGTGTATTTTTAGAATACGTTTTATAACGTGCTCCGAGCATTCAACACATCAAGTTGGCTTCAGCACGGTGATGCGGGAATCACTGAGCTGAGCAGCTGGTGACTCACACTGTGTTCGGTGCGAGAGAGAGAGCCCCATCTCGCGAACAGCAACACTGAACCGAGCTCTCCTTCAGGACGTTCACGTCCTCCTGCACCTGAACGAACGAACAAATACAAATCGCACTTTAAATAAACAGAAAAAAAGAGCGAATAGCGAAATAGCTCAATTCAGCACCGCGGTGTTCTGGTGTTCTGGAAGCAAGCAGAGATCGCGTTTCAAAGTCTTCTTGCTTTTGTACTGACAACAAATACATACAAAATATGTCTAAATACCCGTCTTGGAAAGTTTGTTCGAAAAAGTATGTGGTTATGTCTTAAGTGAAAGTAAAGAGTTGCAAAAAAATCGGATGAGTATCATTATAATGGATTCGTTTGTCTCTTAAGGTGACCGTGCCTAATTTACTAGCTATGCTGTCAGAGTCTTTAATGTATGAAAATGAAAGTAAATCAATCACTGCTCTTGATTGAATTACCTTGTAGTACAAGAATTTATCCAAAGTCAATCCAAAAATCAGATCTGTTTTACTAGTGGGTGCAGGCCAATAGTTCATTTATGTAAGTGAGTTTGGCAAAATAGTGATCTTTGAAATATTATATCCAAAAATTCTTCATACTGTAGGCTACCAGTGAAATTGATGAAAAAAAATAAAATAAAAATTAAGGACCTGCCCATGTTTTGCTCAAATGTTTCTTTCTTTAATTGCTAATGCAACCTTTTCACACCACAGACTGAACCAAATTAAGCATTGCTTGCTTGGTAACTGCTCAACAAAGTATTGATAGTTGTGCAAATATTGTCATACTGACAGTTGTCTGAAGTTTTGGTTGATTCCATTACATATCTTTTTATCAAAGTTATCCGACATTATCAAGATGAATTTGTTCTGAGTTATTGTCATATTTTATTACCAACTTCTAAACTACAGCAAAAAAAACTGTGATAATGTGAAAAATGCTGAAGGTGTCTGAATACATTTTGGTTTGATTGTGAATTTTATTTTACAGTGAAGACTATGCAGTGCTATTTTAAATTAACAAAAACAAACTTAAAAATTTAAACATTATGTAAATAGCACAAATAAATAAATAGAATGAGCATACAGTACAAATTAAACTGTAGGGGAATTTACAGCTAAAACCCAAGGACCAGATAGTTGGCAATGAAGACCAGGAGTCAGAGATGAGTTCAATTAATAATAATAATTTTACTTGAAGAAAATAGTTTGCAATTTCATCAGCAGAAGTCAGCTTCAATACTCTCAACGGATTTCATAGGCCGCCCCCCGTACAACTCAAAATCAAACCCAGTTATACCCTGACAGAGGATACTAATTGCATCAATACATAAGTCATCAAAATTCTGATTGGTTCCAAAACCTAGATAAACTCTCCAAAGACATATATCTGATACGCTGGACACTGGCAGTTGATCGTTTGTCCTGGGACTGTCTGAGCTTCTCCCTGTTCAGACAGATACTAACACACATACAGATAATTTATCTAAAATTCAAGGCTTTCTAGCACTGGCAAGTGTCTTATCATTACGGTTGGATACACACACATAATATGTGGACATTAATCTTGAGGAAAAGAAATACAGGGTAGAACAGGATTCTTTAATATCTCATAAGCGCACATAAGGTTAAACATTTCACTATTGCCATAACTTAATTAATAGTCAAACAAGAAATCATGTAATAATGTAATTAATATCAGAATGAAAGATATGGCAACTCGGCATCCACTCCTTCAGTCCCCTGTTTTAGATCAATGTGGGGTCTAATACCCCACATCTGGTCTAATAAATGAGGTCAGGTGTAGTTGTGATGCATGCTAAGAATGCAGGCTGTTGGTCAACTTAAGCAGGTGCATATACTTAACATCTCTGATACTGTCTGACATTTCTACAGGGTTTCTGCAGGGTTTAATCAGTCGAATGTAAGACTTTTTAAGACCTTTATATGACCATTAGGATTTGAATTTATGACCTACACGAATTACGATAAATAACTTCAGTCATTAAAATTCCTTTCAAAAGTTTTTATTATTATTGACTTTCATTGAAAGTAACAAGTTTTATTATTTAAAGAGTTATTCTATTATTTCTTAAAGGGGGGGAGAAATGCTATTTCATGCATACTGAGTTTTTACACTGTTAAAGAGTTGGATTCCCATGCTAAACATGGACAAAGTTTCAAAAATTAAGTTGTACGTTTGAAGGAGAATTTTTGTTCCAAAAATACCTCTTCCGGTTTGTCACAAGTTTCAGAAAGTTTTTTTCGAGTATGGGTCTGTGTGACGTTAGATGGAGCGGAATTTCCTTATATGGGTCCTAAGGGCACTTCTCCCGGAAGAGCGTGCGTTCCCCTATAGCAGAGCAGAGGAGGAGAGACATTCACTGATCAGAGCGAGAGACCGAATTGTCACAAAAGAAGTGTGTTTTTGGTTGCCAGGGCAAGACAACCCTGCACAGATTACCAAAAAAAAACAGCATTAAGGGACCTGTGGATGGAGTTTATTTTTACAGAGCATCAACGGAGTTGTGCAAGTGTTTTTGTTTGTTCCCTGCATTTCGAAGATGCTTGTTTTACAAACAAGGCCCAGTTTGATGCCGGATTTGCATATCGTTTATTTCTTAAGGATAATGCAGTCCCAACGAAAAAGGGTCACGATCGTGTGTTGGAACTGCATGCGGTGAGTAAAAATGCTTCAAATATCTCTGTGTTGTTAACTTAACTATCGACGCGTAAGCACATCAAGTAAAGAACATGCAATGTTGGCATCAAACTGCACTTTCCACATGTACACCTTAAAAAAAAAAAGACGACATAAAGTGGAACTTAGTCATTTTCCAAAACCGCTAAGCAAATATATACAGTTTCAGTACATACCATATAGAGACGTCATTGCTGATGCCGCTCTTGTTAAATTTTAGCCTCTGGATCTGATTCTGGATCATAAATATACGGCTGAATCTGACTGTTAGCCATGGTTTGTTTTGTATGATGGTTTTTTCCTCACGGTAATGTCACAGCTTCCAAATGCTCTCAGCGCAAAAGCCTACTAGCGCTCATGATTCTTTAGCTCCGCCCACACGTCACGCCTCCAGGCGCTCGTGTTTTTCCGGGAAAAATCGGTACAGACTATCTTTCTCTTATAAATATAATAAAACTAAAGACTTTTTGGAGTTATGAAGGATGAAGTACTACTCTATAGGTACTCAAGATTAACAGGATATTGAGTGAAAATTAGCATTTCACCCCCCCTTTAAGATTAAGAAACTGAAGCCTTCGCCTTCTTTTTCTTGAGTAGCAAGAATTCAGGAACATTTAACAATTGTTTTATGGCATTACTTTCCAAAATAAAAAGTGTTATTGGTGTTTGGTCACAGTATTCAACACCCACAGGCAGGCCGTAGCTGGGGTCAGCGGGGCCACGCTGAAGGTTGTACAGTGGGCCCTGTTTGAAATTGTTTAATTTGTATGTTCGTTCCTTTTTATTTATTTTTGCTATTTACACAATGTTTATGTTTTTTTTTTTTTTTAAGTTTGTAGGTGTCCAGGTACAGAAACCAAATAATTAAATGTAAAATAGCACTGGAAAGTCTTCAATGTAAAAATTAAATATACAATCAAACCAAAATTTATTCAGACACCTTGAACATTTCTCACATTATTAGTTTATTTGCTATTGTTATAAAATATGACAAGATAGAGTTAAACTCTGCCAGAACAAATTCGTCTTGATAATGTCATAACTTTGATAGAAATGTACGTAATCAACCAAAACTACAGACAACTGTTATTATGATAATATTTACACAACTATCAATACTTTGTTAACCAATTACCAAGCAATGCTTCATTTTGTTCAGACTGTGGTGTGAAAAGGTTGCATTAGCAATTCAGAAGAAAAAAAAACACATAAGCAATGCATGGTGCTGAATAATTCCCAATTTTATATATAGATAGATAGATAAAACATTTATATCTATCTATTTCACTAGTAGTTCACTGTATGAAGATTATTTTATTGGGTATAATATGTCACAGTTTGCTTATACTCACTTACATAAATGTATTAGTGTCCTGTACCTACTAGTAATATATTTATATCAAAAATTATATATGGAGTCTGGATAATTTTTGGTTTGAATGTGCATAAATTCTTGTTAAAACTACAAAGTAATGCAGTCAAGAGCAGTGAGTGATTTTTCTTTCATTTTCTTGGATTAACATTACAGCAGCTAGTATCTAAATTAGGCGCGGTCACTTTAAGAGACGATGAACGCATCTTTTTCCTCAACTGTTTACTTTCACTTAAGAAATAACTGACAAATAAATAATTTTTTCCGAGCATACTTTCCAAGGCGGGTATTTTGACATATTTTGTATGTATTTGTCGGCACAAGAGCAAAAAGAAGCAAATTCGGTGTAAGTTACAAGAGTTTTGAGACGCCTTTCTCAGCGTGAGCCCTGAACACCGTGGTACTGAATTGGGCTCTTTCAAATCTTTTTTTTTTTTTTTTTTTTTTCAAAACTGCGATTAGTATTTGTTCGTTCATGTGCAGGAGGGACTGTCCATGATACACGGCTCTCTCTCCACACCGAACACAGCGCGAGAGTAATCAGCTAACGTTACTCAGTTTAACTTTTCAGCGTGTTGTGTTTGGATGCTTGATACCGATTGTAAGCGACGGGCTTGAGCCAGCTACTAAACGCACCGTCTTCGAGCAATAGATTGTTAAAGGTACATTTTCCCATTGTGATAGCCAGGATGATTTCAATTAATCTAAGCAGTGACTCATTATGATACAGAATGTTCGGAGTTCGCGCGGGTTTCTGTGAAAGTCCTTCTGACAAGTCTGTATGCTGCCGCATGGACCTTGTAGTTCTGGAACACTGTGATACCAGTGTGATCCCACCCAGATTCCTCATACAGAACTACAATAGCCAAACAAGAACAAAGAATAACAAATTAATGGACTGGCATATCAATTTAAGACGTGGCTAAATGTTTTTTATGACCTTGTATGGAAAATCCAGACGTTTTTATGACTTTTTAAGGCCTTAAATTATTATTGTTTAATTTATGACTTTTTATGACTTTTTATGACCACGCGGAAACCCTGTTTCTAGTAATAAACACATTATTTTGTACAAAATACTTCCCATATACTTTCTCACTTCCCATATACATTCATCTACTTACTTAATCCCACAATATCTGCACTTGCACTAGTCTTTATTCACATAATGTCTTTTCCAGTGAATCATTCTGTGTGTCCCTCTACCTGGAAAAGTGTCCTCCATCCATATATACTCTCATCAACATACCTTTGTAAATACCTCTCTTCCTACTACAGCTACTTCACACTCACCCTCTAAAACAAAACATTTATCCAACAACCTTAAGACTAAATTTGCATATTCATTAACCAGATTTAACAAATCATTAAAGAAAACCGCATATAGTATAACCAATTCATTTTTTTTTAAGTTTAAATCCTTCCAATTTAACACCATAAGCAAATCTTTAGTGTCCCTTCTTTAATTTTTCAGTAATGTGTGATAACTTGAAAAATATGTTGTCAGTACTATTAAAATAAGATCAAATTGAATGGTATTTAGGAGATTATAGTTTTTGCATTATTACTATATTGGGCCTTATTAAAGTTTATAAAAAAAATAATGAATATTTATAAATGTTTTATTTATGCACATAAATAAATTTGAAATATTACATGAGTTTGAATGAGATTAAATTGATTAGAAATAGTTCATAGAAGCAAAGTTTGATTGAGTCTAATGGGATTTGGAGCTTGGCTCATCTGAACATCCTGTCAATTAAAGTCTATGGGATTTTTATGATTTTTAATATAAATTTTTATGAAAACCGTAAGTCCAATCAGTTAGAAAAGATATTGCACACCTCATCTGTTCAAAGACTTGAAAATGCTTTATTTATGTGCATAAATAAAAAAAGAATAAATATTCATCATTTTTTATAAACTTTCATAAAACCCAATATAGTAATTATGCAAAAACGATCATCTCTTAGATACCATTAAATTTGAACATATTTTAATAGTATTGCCAATATTTTTTATCAAGTTATCACACATTACTGAAAAAGTGAAGAAGGGACACTATGATATGATATGATATGATATGTCATTAACCACAACGCGACGGTGACAGGACTGTGAAATAGCAAACACGAGAAAAATAGGCATGACTTATTTTGCATCCAGCTAGACAACCCTGCCGTAGCTGTTATCATAGCCTAGGCTTTTTATTAGAAAAGAAAACAGCAAGGGACCATGGAAAACAAATATTACAGGTGTATTTTTTTATTATTACAATTTGTTTTTGTGTTTTTGCAGCGGGGCAGCTCAAGAATGTTGGGCATACAAGTACTGTGGCTCTTTTGCCCCATGGCCAAGCCAACATCAAAGTTAGTTCACTAACTTTTAATTCTAGTTAAACTTCTTCTTTTTATTATTATTATTATTTTTCTGACACTAAACGTATCTCCTCTTAGGGCTTTAAAGCTACAAGCCCCAAACTCGGCAGACACCTGCAGCATAGGGGGGTGCTTTATGCTATATCTTTTCAGACTGATCAGACTTAAAGTTTTTGTTTTATTAAGGGTCTCTTAAGGTGTCCGCGCCTAATTTACTAGCTCTGCTGTCAGTGTCTTTAATGTATGAAAATGAAAGTAAATCACTCACTGCTCTTGATTGAATTAATTTGTAGTTTTAACAGGAATTTATCCAAAGTCAATCCAAAAATCTGATAGAATAGTTTTACTAGTGGGTGCAGGCCAATATTTCATTTATGTAAGTGAGTATGGCAAAATAATGATCTGTGAAATATTATACCCAAAAATTCTTCATACTGTAGGCTACCAGTGAAATTTATTAAAAAAATAATAATAATTAGGGACCTGACCATGTTTTACTTAATTGTTTCTTTCTTTAATTATTAATGCAACCTTTTCACACCACAGACTGAACCAAATTAAGCATTGCTTGCTTGGTAACTGTTCAACAAAGTATTGATAGTTGTGTAAATATTGTCATACTGACAGTTGTCTGAAGTTTTGGTTGATTCCATTACATATCTTTTTATCAAAGTTATCCGACATTATCAAGATGAATTTGTTCATAGTTATTCTATATTCTATATTCTATAGTCATATTTTATTACCAATTTCTAAACTACAGCAAATAAACTGTGATAATGTGAGAAATGTTGAAGGTGTCTGAATACATTTTGGTTTGATTGTGTATTTTAATTTACAGTGAAGACTATGCAGTGCTATTTTAAATTAACAAAAACAAACTTAAAAAATGTAAACATTATGTAAATAGCACAAATAAATAAACAGAATGAACATACAGTACAAATTAAACAATTTTAAACAGGGCCCACTGTACAACCTGCACCAGGGCCCCTCTAACCCCAGCTACAAGACGGAGCAATGCACTGTGTGTACTGTAAGAAATAGAACAAGGCATGTGGTTTAAAAGATGGCAAGTAAAACAAAGAGCACATCTGTATGCAATACAGTTTCATTATTGTTCATTATTATCCAGTAATTACTATAAATATCTTGTGCGACCAAATCATGTTTTGCGCCAGTAACTGAAAAAGTTAGTAGCACAAGTGCCACCAGTGGAAAAAGTTAGTGTAGTTCCCTGTGGTAAAGTCATTTATATATATTTTTAAGAACTTCTTAAAGTAAAATATTACTCTGAAGGCACACAATCCACCCTTTAGAACACAACTAGAGCAAAATCCAGGGGGTTTTGAGCCGTGTGTGTGTGCAAAATGCAATATTTGACATTGCGAAGGAAAAAAAAAGTTATTATTATCGGGTCAGATCTCATTAATAAATTATGTCTCTGGCCAAAGAACCGACAGAAAGACGAGAGAGAAATGAGCGCTGCATATCAGCCAGCCTAGTTGTCACTACGAGCTCAGAATAAAAGCATTTTTATATTTTCTAAGAGCTTTCAAAAATAAAATATCACAGTGAGTGCCACAATCCACCCATTAGAACACAACAAGAGCAGAAGTCAGGTGTTTTTGAGCTGTGTATGTGTGCAAAATGAAATGTCAGAAGATACAGCTTATGAATACTGGAAGGAAAAAAAAGTCACAAATTTCACAAATGAAAATTAAAACAGTGCAGCGAATCAACACAAAACAATTAGAAGTATATATTATAGAGATCAAAATGAGTGCGTGTGTGATCTTTTTTTCTTAGGTGAAAATAACATCCATCTCCAGCTTCAGAGGACAGTGATTCTGGCTTTTCGTCAGTAGATCGGACAAATCAAGTACATGATTATTTCTAAATTCATAATAGCTTGGCGAATATAAACGAAAACAGCCACGTGAACATAAACTGCTGAGAAATAAATCGAAAATAGGTATTGATGCTGCATTGAATATTAAAAGAGGCTGCATTTACCAGCTGCTTTCAGTCTGTTGTCCACACGATGGCGCCACAGGATAAATACTTCAAGATATATTCAGAGACAAAGCAGTTCATACAAGTGAATACATAAATTGCCTCTTTTCAAGTAATCTATGAGTCCTTCTGTGAGTACTATTATATGCACAACATGAAAATAGATAACTTATATAGTGTCCCTTCTTTAATTTTTCAGTAATGTGTGATAACTTGAGAAATATGTTGTCAGTAATATTAAAATAAGATCAAATTGAATGGTATTTAGGAGATTATAGTTTTTGCATTATTACTATATTGGGCCTTATTGAAGTTTATTAAAATAATAATGAATATTTATAAATGTTTTATTTATGCATATAAATAAATTTGAAATATTACATGAGTTTGAATGAGTTTAAATTGATTATAAATAGTTCATAGAAGCAAAGTTTGATTGAGTCTAATGGGATTTGGAGCTTGGCTCATCTGAACATACCGTCAATTAACGTCTATGGGATTTTTATGAATTTTAATATTTATTTTTATGAAAACCGTAAGTCCAATCAGTAAGAATAGATATAGCACACCTCATCTGTTCAAAGACTTGAAAATGCTTCATTTATGTGCATAAATAAAAAAAGTCATAACAAATATTAATATTTTTATAAACTTTCATAAAACCCAATATAGTAATTATGTATATAATAGTAATTATTTTTATCAAATTATCACACATTACTGAAATGTGAAGAAGGAACACTATGATAGTTATCTATTTTCATGTTGTGCATATAAAAGTAGTACTCACAAAAGGACTCATAATTTACTTGAAAGATACATGTCCATTGTGTAACTGCATCATCTATACAAACCATTGTGCTTGGACCCCTTGTGATCACCTTGATTTAAACTGCATTGTTTCAGTTATCTTGTGTGTCGTTGCCCACAACGCGATGATGACAAGACTGTGATATAGCAAACATGAGAAAAATAGGAACATATTTGATTATTAAAGGGGTTAGGGCTCATTTATAATTTATTTATGGGCAGAGAGCAGTCAGAAAGATGAGAGAAGAATCACTGCTGGTTAGCTCAGGCATTGTCTCCACGGAGCTCACAACGAGCGAATTTATTCTTATTTAAAAATAAAATATTACAGCGATTGCACGCAATCCACTCATTAGAACTCACACCAAGAGCTAAATTCAGATGTTTCTGAACTGTTTAAAGTAATAACATGAATAACATGATGACTGAGACTATTAACCGCAATATGGATAACATCACAGTGAAGCTCACGGCTTTGGAAGGGAAATTGGAGGATTTGGAGACCAAAAGGGACAATCATAGTGACCGTTAAATTGGAATGCGGCTACTAGACCAAAACAACTGGTATCTTATCTTCTTTCGGCTCCACTACCAGCTTGGCCTTGGCTGGAAAACAAATTTCTCCTTGGAAAGCACGGCAGCGAGAGACTCTGCGTTCCTCACCCGTTTCCCCCCACACCTGTTGATTGTTGACTCTGTCTAGGACCTGACCAAGGCTGTCTCCATGGCAACTTGCTGTGACGCTGTATAATCTGCGGACTGAGGCATCTAGAGAGAATTGCAATTCTCCAGGCCTACAAATACACAAACTCTTACACATATACAGATATGCACTCACCCCACACCCCCATCCCTCGCCTTCGCCGCTTTGTTCCGCCAGTCTGGCAAGCGGGCCTGTGACCAGCGCTGTAATGGCTGTTGGACCGGATGCTGATTGCCTGGACTGGATCACCTCGACCCCCCAAATTTCCATCCCCAGTTGCTAGTCGTGTGTTTATGGTGTATTGATTATGTGCATTTGTGCTGTGGTGTTTTTACTGTTCTCAAACGGTGCTCCCATAGGAGCACAGTCTGGGTGCTGTTTTTTTTTCTCCTCTCTTTCCCAATGTTTTGCTGTTATCTCTTCCCCTGTCCACTGTATTTCGTTGCCTTGTGCCCACATGTGCAATGACAATAAAGTTGAATCTGAATCTGAATCTGAATCTGAATGATACATTCGCGGCAGCCAACTGCCCGCAAGCTCACAATGTATTTCTCTGAACACTTGAAGTCCACATAGAGAATTTACAGCCTTTCACATTAAAACACTGCAGTGAAACGGCACAAAACAATTAGAAGAATATATTAAACACATGAAAATGAGTGTTTATATGTGCTTGTGAGATTTTCTCTGTCAGGCTGAACGTCATAGCAATTGATCAGCGCTGCATAACATGGTAAAGTCATTTATATATTTTTTAAGAGCTTCTTAAAATAAAATATTACTCTGAATGCACACAATCCACCCATTAGAACACAAGAAGAGCAAAATCCAGGGTTTTTTGAGCCATGTATGTGTTCAAAATGCAATATTTGACATTGCGAAGGAAAAAAAAAAGTCACATGACAGTCGCGTTTCGGGGTGACATCGTACAAATAAATACACATTTCATTCACACTGACAAGCTAAACCAACATATGTTATTATTACGGGGCCAGATCTCACATAATAAATTATGTCTCTTGGCTACAGAACCGAGAGAAAGACGAGAGAGAAATGTGCGCTTCATCAGCCAGCCCAGTTATCACTACGAGCTCAGAATAAAAGCATTTTTATATTTTTTAAGAGCTTCCAAAAATAAAATATCACAGCGAATGCACACAATCCACCCATTAGAACACAACAAGAGCAGAATACAGGTGTTTTTGAGCTGTGTGTGTGCAAAATGAAATATCATTTAGACAGCGTGATACAACTTATGAATACTGGAAGGAAAAAAAGTCACGACAGCTTAAATGAAGTAGCTTTATCTCACTGAGAGAGAAGATTTTGGGCTAGATTTGGGCTAGATTTCACTTCATTTAAACAGAAGCACTATTTCAACATTAGTAGTCTCAGAATCCTGAAAACTGACAATCTTGAGCATTGAAGCTCTAACATAAGTTTTTGTGCATAAAACTTCTAACACATTAAAAACTGTCTTACAGCATTGTAGGACCTCGGTGAACAGTCACGGCCAAAGTAATTATAAGAGCCTACTTCCTCCAATCTGTGATCTGAACACAGTTAATGATTAGCTGAGGAAAACAATGCTCAAGATTGTCTCGACCCATTTTTGTCAGGGTAACAAATGGCTAAAGGACATTGCGACATTAAGCGAAGTGATAACGTGATCATACAACAGAGGAAAGGTCTGTTGCAAAATGCCCCCGCTCATGAGGAAACTAATGGTACATTGACATCCTGAGTCCCTAAAAAGGAGCTGATTTAATTAACTCTTTTTACAAGATACAAGGACCCTGTGTATCACAGCATCACATGATCCCAATGTATGGAAATGCCCCAGGAATTGTTAATAATTAGTGGACCTCAACACAAAGAACCAATACAGGATCATCCCATGACTTTGCTTCCTGCTTGCTTGAAAATCTTGCTACGAACTGAACTTTTCAACAAACTATCTCAAAAGGACAACCATTAAGGAATCTGAAGGTTTAACTAGATTCACAAATAATGTTTTATGTCCTGTAATTGTTTGATGTGTTCAATGTAATCTGTGTAACTTTAATCATTGTTTTTATAACGATAGTGATATTAAATGTGTGTAAGATATGGAAAGTTTAGTATTGAATGAAAGCTCACGTTATTTATCTAAACTTGGAGCAAATGAAAATTCCAGATTCTGTATTGTGTGTATATTATGACACTTTATAAGGTATTAACCCAAAGATCCATCCCACATGACAATGCCACATGATGTTTAATCGAGAAACAGTACGGGGCCTGTCTAAGCTCTGCAACAGCATCCCATTGGGAGATTGCATCGTGGGATGGACCAAATCTGCTTTGATAAAACCCCAATGCTCCAGTCTAGTCTCTAGTCTAGTC
Source organism: Carassius auratus (assembly GCF_003368295.1). Lineage (NCBI taxonomy): Eukaryota > Metazoa > Chordata > Actinopteri > Cypriniformes > Cyprinidae > Carassius > Carassius auratus. The sequence continues at coordinate 88,730 of NW_020525959.1, read as the reverse complement.
TCCAAGTGCGTCATCTCTTGTCGAGGGTGGTGTCGTGTATCGTGTCGCTTAAATGCGGTGTGCTGCGCTACGCTGCTCTTCCATCTAGGCCATGGCTTGAACTACCAACACGCTGCTAGCGTTCTTGCCACCCAGAACTCAAAACCACTCCGTTGAAACTTTGTGACAGCGAAACCATGCTTGCTTGCCCCTCTTCAACCCTGGCTTCTAGCCATCAGCGTGCTTGCAAGTCATAAAGAACTTAAACTTTCCGTGACAGAATCTTCAAAGCTCACGCCGCGCAAACGAGAGGACTCGAAAGAAACTTTGTACATCCGTCAAGGCAAGAGCGGTTGAATCTCTCAAAATCGCCGGGCAGTCAACCAACCAATCGAGGCAAAGGGCATCCCCAGACATCATCTACGCAACCACGAATCCCAGCCGGTATTCCCCTTTCAGCTCAACGCGAGCCAAGGAGACGAAATGACACCGCGGCCAGCAGCACAACCACAAGTAAAGGCAAACAAATCTCTATCTATTGCTGAAATGGTGCAAGGTCGTTGTTAAGTTGTAAAGATAAACTAGGGCTCTGCTTTTATTGATTCTTGATACGCCTATGAATTAGGTAGAGATTTTCTCATTAACTTTGCTCATAAATCCGTTGCAACTGTGTGTGTATGTGTATGTATGTGTGTGTGTGTTCATTTAGTTTTAGATCCATATAATCTATAGAATAGCTCAATAAAGTCTTGTTTCATTTATATAAGTATTGTCTTGCGTGGTCTATTTTAAGATTAAACTTTCCCCAGATCCTGTGCTACCTAGCCTGTAGCGTATAAATTATCTTTCTGTTTATATGAAGTAAACTTAAACAGAAATTTAAGGATATACTGAATTGTAAGTTCGGTGGACGAACCGTTAATGAAGTATAACTAAATCAATTTGGACTCAGTTCAATTAAAGCAATTTGAATCTTTAGATTTGATTCTTCTCAAAATAAATGAGCTAATATTTCCTTACATATGGTGGAGAATGAAAGCAGGCAAATTTGACCTAAAAATACACAATACCAAAACATTTTGCATTGTATTTGTTCTATTTTATCCGGAAGAATAGATCAAAGACAGAGAAACAGTTTGTTGTGCTATTATAGGTACTTTATTATGGCATGCCAGTGTGTGAATGAATGACTGCAGTAAAGCATTTAATTGTCCTCCGAGACAAAATAAGTTGCCCTAAAGCGCATAAGAAAGAAGCAAGCGTGTTCCCTGTTTTCCTTTCTTTTAAGATAAAGGCCTCCATAGTTCAATTTGTTTGTGCGTGTCCCAAATCAAATTCGTCTATGTTATCTCCCCGGTTGGAGACATGAATCTAGCTAATTAATGTTCTCTTGCCAGTTAATTCACTAAAAATAGTGAATTTGGGAACGCGGTGCTCAGAGAGAGTGTCTGAACGTTATGTTATAGGAGAATTATGAAATCTTGATCAAGTAAATCATTGTGGTTAAATCCGTTTGTGTTTTTGTCTGTGGACTTAAACAAATGCTGAGATCCGCCAAGATCTTAATAACGTATTTTATTAATTACAGTAAATCTGTAGATTAGTTTACCTCACTGTAAAGAGCTGAGATGGTTCAGCGCTCAGTATACATTGCCATAGTAACAGCCGTAGCCCGGAAGTTCTAAGAAACTTTTACCGGGGCAGTTTGAGCTATTTTTAAAGAAATAGCATAGCATGAGCTAAGCTATCTGAAGCTAGAGCCTTTTCATTGAAGCATATGCAAACGTCAATAGCCTAGAAGGCTAGCAGTTAGCACGTAGCATTTCTGTGGGTTTAAATGCAGTGTGTTTCGCAGTGTTTGAAGTGTTGAAGTGACTTTACCCTTATCTGAACTTTTACCTCATTTTCACCTCATTCTTTCTCTTTTACCTTCATTAATCTCCCTTTTCCTCTCCTCCCACTGGCAAGAATATTGACAGATACAAAATTAATAAATGCTAGTTTGTTTACTCCTATCAATTGAAACGCTGTTGTTTTATTAATAATTAATGATGGTTCTCATCCTCATTGTTTTAATGATGCGTTTTGATTAATTCAGCTATAACATTTATAATTTGAATAACATCAGCAGATATTATGAAGCTAAGCAATTATGGTTTTGAAATTTTAATTTAATTTCATATTTAATTATAGATTTGGAATTTTATTTAATTTCATAAATTAATTTCAGTTCCTGCTTTGACATAGAAACAATATTTGCTGATAATTGAATTATAATTGCTCTTATAATCTAATGAAAACAACATTAAAGATTTTTAAATACTTAAGCTGTCATTATTGCTCTGAAATTGTAATTTCTTCTGCAATTTAGTAGCGTTTGGGCTACCCTGTTTCAAGATACTTATTGATTAATTTAATTTGTATTGCTCTTAGCAGCTTTTAAAATTTAATTAATCAAATGTTAATTAGGAAATACCTTTACTAATTTGAAATTTGAATTTAATTTGCAATTTAGTTTTGGGTCTATCTGCTTGGACTTCTTTTCCCTTTCAGTAATTTAATTTCTATATAAAATTTTCATAGGTTTGCCCATTTGGCTTAAGCCTATTAGTGGCAAAACCCCAAAAGGAAAATAAGGATTTTCCTCAATACTTAGGTTAGTTAGTGTTATCCCTGCTAACACAGTAAAACCAACCTCTAGGTGTATCGACTCAACAGTGCTACCAACATTGGGAGCAAAAACTCTCTTTTCTCTCTTTCTCAGCTATCCTCTTCTGATTTGACTACCGTTGCCATTTTGGGTTGTACCTGTGAGAATCATAAAAGCAGAGAACTATAGAAACATTTAATCAAAATTTTTTGTGAAATTGAACACTTCATTTCAAAATTGTCTGACTTTCACCGTACCTTCCCTTCTCACCCTGGGAGCCCTACCCAGCCAAGGCTAACGTAGGTCAACAAGAGAACCGATAGTCGTCCGCCAAATATTGAACACGCAGCTAGAAACGCTCTGATTTATGTTTGGTTGTCAATCCTACTTGCTGAGAAACCAATACGGTCATTGCTATTGTTCTCTTCCGCACTGAGGAATTTTAATATCAATTAGTCCTGGTATTTAGAAATTCCCATTTCAAAAGCCCTGTCTAGAAGCATCTTTCTAAATCAAACAAATTATTATTATTTTTATTTTTATTTTATTTTTTATTTTTATTTGTCCTCATTCTGTACCCAGAAAAGGGCATTTTGTGTTGTCTTCCTCACTTTCATCTTACCATTGGCTCTTATCTTTCTTTACAAGAAAAAGAAAACCCTTTCTTTTATAGGCAAAGTGGAAGCTGACAAAAAGTATTTTGTTCCTTGCTCTGTTTTTTTTTTCTTCTTTTATCTCTCTGTTCTCTAGCTGTTCTATCTTTGTGTGCTCATTTATTTTCCCCACAGAAATTACAAATTAGAAGCACACCCACCAGAGATTCACAGTCACTGAGAACTACGCTCACCTGCCCATCACACACTCCACATCAACCAACACTTGACATTGCACCTTTACACCTCTGTTGTCTTTGTTTTGTTTTCTCCTCTTCAAGTTCTGTGTCAGTCTAGGTTCTAGATCTCCCTAAAAGCGGCAAAACATGTCTCGCACAACAGACCCTGTTGGCCACTGGGAGGACCTCGAGACTTGGCTAAGTGTCACAACAGACAGCCTCCTACCTAAGGCTGCTGAAACACTGAAACATCAGACACAGGACCAGCTGGATGACCACATAACAAGCCTCATGAGACAAGACCCAAGTCAAAGCTACAGTCACAAAGAACTAGCCAAGATCACTGGCTCCTTAAGCCACACACTCATCGCTACCCTCAAGCTGAGCGACAGGCATGCCGCCAATCTCTAGCAGGAGCTAACACGCGCACAACGATGCATCACGCAGCTAGAACTGGAGGCTCAGGAACAACAGGAAGAACCAGATGAAGTGGAACAAGGCACAGAGGAGGAGATCACCAGGCTAAAAGAGACACTAGTAGCTACTACAAAAGAAATGGAACAATGGCACTGCATTCTGAACCTCCAAGGACACAATGGGCACCAGTCTCACCCCTGCCAAGCAGGCCTGGGTCCCCTGTTCCTGGACTGACGCGTGATAAAAAGGGGGAGGGGGCAGTGCCGAAACACTCACCAGCTCCCTCTGAAGAACTTCACGTAACGTCAAAGCTGAAAGAAATGGCTCCAGCCAGCCATAGATCATCACGTGGCTTGGACCTCAAGGACCTCGACAAACTCGCCAGGAACATTGGCAAGTTTACCCCAAATGGGCCAGGCAGTCAGGGGATCAAAGGATATCTGCAAGATGTCGACTTTCATCTGGAAATGAGACCCAGCGTCACTGACAAAGATAGACCTCATCAGACAAAAGAGAAGCCCTCATCAAAGAATTAGCTGACCCTGAGTCTGAACAAGGACTAGTGGCTGCCCTGGAGACGAAACAAGGTCGCCAGGAGCCATCCCAGTTGTTTTATGGCCGACTCAGACAAGCCTACTTCGGGACTCGCAATGAACAGAATATGGAGGAGGATGAAAATTTTAAAACCCTCTTCCTGAGGAATCTTCATCCCGGGGTAAGCCTAACGTCAAGATCATGCCAAGGCAACACCCAGAGAGTGGAATGCATCCTCGTCCAACAGAGAACGGGACTCCCACACCGGTACACAACCTAAACAAAGGAAAAACCACTGGGGTGGACCGCATGGGTGACAATGCTCACATGGATGTCACTGGGAAAACTCATGGGACCAAACAAGACCTCATGAGAGACATAGGGAAAGATCGTGGAACCAGCCAAGCTCATCTGGAAACTCAAGAGATAAAAACTCATGGGAATTCAACGGAAACTCCAAGGGAAAATGACAAACACACCCTGGAGCAACCAGCCTAAGGAATCGACGAAAAAACTCACAAAGATCCCTAGCTGACCGAGCTCAACCTGAATCCACACAAGAACAAAAGACTTCACCGTGCTTTGACTCCCAAGAGCTGATGAAGATAATGATGAAAGAGTTCTTCCATCGAAAGGAGGAAGACCGAAAGTGGGAAAAGAAAGAGAAACGAGATACAGCCTGACTAGCGGCCGGACGAGAAGACAGCGACCACCTGACCCAACAAACCACAGAGAACAGCACTCCTTCACCTCACTCTCAAAGAACTATAACTACCCTAACTTCAGATGGACAAGCAATCGTACCTGAAAACCCAGCCACAGAGTTAGTCCCTAACTCAACACCTGATGCTCCAGATCATAGCAGAGCTCAACAAACCCCTGCTGACGAAACCTCTCAAGTCCCAGAAAGTGCTGTCTTGGTCGTCTGCCACTCCTCCGAAGAGCACCCAATCAGTCCTGACATCTTACCTGTTTCCTCCCAAACTCCAGTCCCTCAACTCCTAGGTGACCTCATTGAGAAAGGTATAGCAAGAAAGTTTTACCTCTCCATCATCATTGAACGCCACATCAAAGTCGAAGCTCTTCTCGACACGAGAGCCGAGATCACTCTAATGTCATCAGAACTCCTTGAAGAAGTCCAAGAAAGAACAAAGAGGTCTAGTAGCACCCTCAAACTTCAAAGGTGTGAACTGAACCTCCAGGCATATTCCCACACGGGCCTAAAACTAAAACATGTGGTCCCAACTGTGGGACCAATGGATCTCGTCCACCCAGTGTACGTTTCACCACTCAACACCTATCCACTCCTCATCGGGAAAGACCTGCTTAATCGCTTTGAACCTTTGATAGACTTCAAGCACCTGAAGATCTGGACTCAAGTCCGCAAGCCTCTGCCCTTCCAGTCGGTAAACCCCAACGAGTCACAGTGTCAAGCCACGGACACCGCCCCCCATTCACTGACTCAAAGGCAAGAGCAAGCTCAACTCCGAGTAGCAAGAACCAAAACCCTTTCCTCTGCTCATTGCAAGCATCTGACTCAGACTCAGGTTCTCTTCAAATCATGACTGCCATAAACGTCCAAGACACACCAGTGTCTGATGCAGCACTAGCCCTGTGGTCTGAAAACTCAGCCATCAGCCTAAAGCTTTTCAAAACATTAAAGCAGAGACATCAGAGCCTACCACATGTCTCAAAGCACAGCCGCTTCCCTCTCAGTCCATGGTCAACAACCATGGCTACCTCAAAGATTGTCTGCGCTGTAGACCTACGCTGGAAAAACAGACTCTTGAGTCACTACTTCCTCGTTGTCCCAAACCTACATCATGACATCTACATAGGAGCAGACATCATGGTTCGTCTCAATGCCTACATTGACACAGTGAACGACGTCATATGGGCTCCCCCATCACAGCAACTGACCACTTCAGTCAATCTCAAGAACCTTCGATCTGGCCAAACAATCCCAGATGTGTGCGCAATGATCAGTGAGCAAGAGGTCACAATACCTGCGTACAGCAAGAGTGCCAGCGTACGCCTCAACATGCGACCTGGCCAAACTCTCAACAGTAAGCTAGGTTTCTTCCAACCTTCCAGGACCTACCTAAGACTAGGACTGACCTTGGAAGCCACACCTCTCATGGAAGTATCATCTCGTGCCGTGTATGTGTTGATCAACAACTACGGCCAAGGACATCAACATTCCCAAAGCCAGTCACCTGGGATGGCTCATCAACCAAGCGTTCCTTTGAGCTAGCAGTACCTATCATTGGTCCCATACCAGCCGAACTAATGTCGGATGAATGCGACGACACTGTAACATTCACAGAGCCCCACGAAGTCATTGCCATCACTTGTGTTCTGCCAGTGTCCAAAGAAAGTGTCTGTCGATCAGAACTAACAGACGACACTCATCTTGCTGTCTATGCTGTCTCAACGCAGTCTGCGACAGAATCAACTGAACGGGGGATCACTGAGGCCCAGAGTACCTCAAATGATTCAACAGAGGAACCCTACACCGGGTTCAATGCGCAAGTCCAACAAATCCTGAGTGAGGCGGATGCCCTCCACAGTGAAATGGATCGCCAAGGACTTCGAGAGGTTCTATGCGAATACAAGGACTCCTTCGCAAAGGATTCCCTGGACTGTGGCTTGAACGATATCCACATGGTGCTCATCCCAACACATCCAAATGCACCACCCACATTTGTGCGGCAGTACAAAATTCCGATAGCGTCCTACGAATCGATCCAAGAGATCATTGACTCCATGTTGGAAAAGGGGGTTATCCGGCCTTGTAACAGCACCTACTCTGCCCCAATATGGCCAGTCCTAAAGCCCAATGGCAAATGGCGGCCCACCATAGACTATCGCAAGTTGAACCAACAAGTTCCCTTATCGCGATGGCCCATGACCTCAGTTGGACCAAGAGATTCCCAAAATTAAAGGCTCAATGATCCTGTCCACACTGGACGTTGCTTCCGGATTTTGGACAATCCCTGTCCACCCTGATGACCAACACAAACTGGCATTCACTTTTGGCAATCGACAGTACACCTTTACACAGTGCCCTTTCGGCTATGCCAACTCACCAGCTGAATTTAACATCTTCCTAAACAAAGCATGCCCTGATGCCAGAGCCAGAGGTAACCTTGTTTACGTGGATGATGTCCTTATGAAGAGCTCAAATGTGGCAGACCACCTCAAAGAAATTGACCACGTCCTGAACCAGCTGACAACAGCAAGAGCAAAAATTGCCCTACACAAAGGACAGTGGTGTAAAACTAAGGTAAAATATGTTGGCTTGCTCATCGGACGTGATGGCATCGAACCACAGTCCAGCCGTACACAAGCTATCCAAAAATTCAATGGAAACCAAAGAACTGTCACAACCACATGTTACAAACTATAGGTACTTCGAGGAGAATATGTGTGAAGGCATGCCCACAGCATATGTTGATGGCTGTTCTTACAATCAACAGGGCAACTTGAAGGCTGGAGCTGGTGTGGTCTGGCTCAACAACGACCCTTGCCCACCACAACAATTCAGACTGGGCCCTCAATCATCACAATATGCTGAAATAGCAGCCATCCTCATCACACTACAACTTGCTGCATCCCACAACATCAGAGAACTCCTCATCTGTACCGACTCCAACTATGCCCGTCTAAGCTTCACATGCCATCTATCTGTATGGAAACAGAATGGATTCAAGACAACTAACAACAAGCCAGTCAAACATCAGGAACTCTTCCAAGCATGTGATACCATTGTCACCGACCATGACATGATCGTTTATTGGAAAAAGGTCAGAGGTCACTCACGTCAACCAGGAAAAGACAAAGATCTCAATGACCAAACTGATGCCCTCTCCAAAGCAGGTGCATTACATGGAGAGTCCTGGACATTTTCTGCCCTCCCACCCACCCCATCAGTGGCGGCCATAACCCGCCACCAGCACGCCACTGGTGCGCAAACCCCCACCTCCTCCCAAATTGAACTCTCACCTCAATTCACTTCTGATGATCTCCTCACCCTTCAAGCATTGGATCCAATCCTACAAACCATTGCCACTCACATTTCTGACCCACTAACTCATCCATTTCCTCCTCCGACCTATCCAATTCATCCGATCTCCGCCAACTTCACTCAATCAAGCACATGTTGCATCTCAAAGACGGCGTTCTCACATATGTCCTTGAGCCCCTAACTCGTAGTTCCTCAAGGCCAAAGGGGGATGATGCTGGCACACGCCCACAATGCACCATGTGCTGGACACCACGGTGCCAAGGCCACCTACGAAACGCTCAAGCAAGTGGCGTACTGGCCTAGCATGCAGCAAGACGTGGCGGAATATGTTAAAGGATGCCTGGTGTGTTGCCAGTTCCAACTGGCAAATCCAAACCACCGAGCGCCACTACAACGGAAGGGAATGACGTATCCATGGTCAGACCTCCAAATAGATTGGGTAGGACCCCTCCCACGGTCAACACGAGGTAACAAATATTTCCTCACTGTGGTTTGCGAATTCACAAAGTGGGTAGAGTGTCTCCCAGCTCCTAACGACACAGCAGAAACAACAGCCTGCCTGTTAATGAACCACATCTTCTCAAGATTTGGACTGCCTTTAAGAGTCAACTCCGACCGAGGAACCCACTTCACCGCCGAAGTTATGCAGGAAGTATGGAAACTCCTGGGCATACAGGCCAGGCTTCATATGAGCCATCACCCAATTTCCTCAGGTCAGGTCGAACGAGTCAACAGGACGGTGGCAAGCATGTTGAAGAAGTATGTGTCTGCCAATCAAAAGGATTGGGATGTCAAGCTTCCTCTTGTACTGATGGCCATCAGGGCCACCCCTCATCGGTCTACTGGAGTACCCCCATTCGAAATGATGACGGGACGGCAAATGACACTACCGTTACACCTGCTGTACCAACCTGGTGACATGAACCTCATCACCGCCTACACCACTCACCAGTACCTGGACGAGTTGCATCAGCACCTAAGAGCGACTTTCGCCTTCGCACAACAAAACCTCCAAAGAAGCGTGGAAGGTCGAAAAGCCTACTATGACCAAAAGGCCTCTCACCAGGAACTCTGTGTCGGAGACCGAGTGTGGTACTGCAGGTTCGCCCAACCAAGGCACAATGCTCCTCATCGCCTGTCAAAGAAATTCCTACCTCACTGGACAGGACCCCACAAGATTGTAGACAAGCTCTCACCTGTTGCCTATCGGATCAAAATCAGACAAGGGCGCAGTGAGCCAGTCCTTCGATGGGTCCATCGAAATCAGATAAAGAGGCACCAGGGCTCCAACCGACAGGAAAAGGGGGAGATCAAACCAACTGACATAGACTAACAATCTATACCCCCTATACAACATGCTCTATACCCCCTAGTTATAACTATCCTTTTAAAGAAACATATAGTTTCATTTAACACACAAAACCTACACACTCCTCCACAGCACTGCTAGAACCAACTCCTAGTGGAGAGGAGTCGCTGCACACTTAACTCCTAACTCAGTGTCCTTGTGTCCCTCTTTGGTTTATTTTTTTTTTTTCTCCTTCTCTGTGTGTTTCTCCCTTTTTTTTCTTACTATTACTTCCTTTCCTTTCAGTCCCCTTCAGGAAATCTCTTAGATGGTCCAGATCTAGAGATAACAGGATTGACTCCTTTCACCCAAATTCTTTTTTACTAAATCATTGTGAAAAGCTGTCTACATCTAAATTAAGGTAACCCAAACCAAAATTGTCAGAAAACGATGGCTAGTCAACACCTACAGCTACCGTCATCTACGAGCAATTATCTCGCCTAACCTAAACTTTATGGATCAATGTCACTAAGGGCTCAATCCACTATATCAATGATCTAGCATTATATCACCTCAACGACGATGAGTATTAGGCTGAACTCGAAATCTCAATGTTCTTCAAACCGCATTCCTTTGTCCTTGATCCATAATTGGGAAAATGATCAGGTAGGAAGGAACACAACTGATTGATTTGACTCCCGCGGATGCAGCCTTAGAAGCTATAGCGTGCTTTCCGCCCACTGGTAAGCCAATCGTTCAGTCTTTGTCTGTTGCTGACACAGCGCTTCGCATCTCTACTATCGTAGGATGTATTGTGACCTTGATACTAGCCTTCCTCCTGCACAAGAGAGTGAATGCCGTACAAGTGTCTCTCAGTTAACGCACGTCTGGCGTCCTAAGAATTTTCTTTTTTTCGACCTGTTAAAACTGACCAGGAACCGTATTGAAGAACCCAACCAACCTGATTGAGATTACGCCCATACTGCTTTGTCGAACCACTGACAGTTAGATCGATTGAAAACCCAATTACAACTAATCCTAAACAATGCACCCCTATGTCACTTGAAGTGTTCTTAACCCATCTATCCCAAGTTACCCAAGTCCAGGACCAGAATTCAGCAAGTCATTGAGATTGTTTGTTGTTTGTGACTTGTGCATGTGTGTGCCTGTTCTCTCTGTCTCTTGTTCTAGTGCCCGTCGATGTTCGCACCAGGAACATCACCGCGCATAAGGGGGACTGTAGGACCTCGGTGAACAGTCACGTCAATAACTGCAGAATCGGCTGCTTCGGCCAAAGTAATTATAAGAGCCTACTTCCTCCAATCTGTGATCTGAACACAGTTAATGATTAGCTGAGGAAAACAATGCTCAAGATTGTCTCGACCCATTTTTGTCAGGGTAACAAATGGCTAAAGGACATTGCGACATTAAGCGAAGTGATAACGTGATCATACAACAGAGGAAAGGTCTGTTGCAAAATGCCCCCGCTCATGAGGAAACTAATGGTACATTGACATCCTGAGTCCCTAAAAAGGAGCTGATTTAATTAACTCTTTTTACAAGATACAAGGACCCTGTGTATCACAGCATCACATGATCCCAATGTATGGAAATGCCCCAGGAATTGTTAATAATTAGTGGACCTCAACACAAAGAACCAATACAGGATCATCCCATGACTTTGCTTCCTGCTTGCTTGAAAATCTTGCTACGAACTGAACTTTTCAACAAACTATCTCAAAAGGACAACCATTAAGGAATCTGAAGGTTTAACTAGATTCACAAATAATGTTTTATGTCCTGTAATTGTTTGATGTGTTCAATGTAATCTGCGTAACTGCGTAATCATTGTTTTTATAACCGATAGTGATATTAAATGTGTGTAAGATATGGAAAGTTTAGTATTGAATGAAAGCTCATGTTATTTATCTAAACTTGGAGCAAATGAAAATTCCAGATTCTGTATTGTGTGTATATTATGACACTTTATAAGGTATTAACCCAAAGATCCATCCCACATGACAATCCCACATGATGTTTAATCGAGAAACAGTACGGGGCGTGTCTAAGTTCTGCAACAGCATCCCATTGGGAGATTGCATCGTGGGATGGACCAAATCTGCTTTGATAAAACCCCAATGCTCCAGTCTAGTCTCTAGTCTAGTCTCCAAGTGCGTCATCTCTTGTCGAGGGTGGTGTCGTGTATCGTGTCGCTTAAATGCGGTGCGCTGCGCTACGCTGCTCTTCCATCTAGGCCATGGCTTGAACTACCAACACGCTGCTAACGTTCTTGCCACCCAGAACTCAAAACCACTCCGTTGAAACTTTGTGACAGCGAAACCATGCTTGCTTGCCCCTCTTCAACCCTGGCTTCTAGCCATCAGCGTGCTTGCAAGTCATAAAGAACTTCAACTTTCCGTGACAGAATCTTCAAAGCTCACGTCACGCAAACGAGAGGACTCGGAAGAAACTTTGTTCACCGTCAAGGCAAGAGCTGTTGAATCTCTCAAAATCGCCGGGCAGTCAACCAACCAATTGAGGCAAAGGGCATCCCCAGACGTCATCTACGCAACCACGAATCCCAGCCGGGATTCCCCTTTCAGGCGGCCAACAGCACAACCACTAGTAAAGGCAAACAAATCTCTATCTATTGCTGAAATGGTGCAAGGTCGTTGTTAAGTTGTAAAGATAAACTAGGGCTCTGCTTTTATTGATTCTTGATACACCTATGAATTTGGTAGAGATTTTCTCATTAACTCACCTCATAAATCCGTTGCAACTGTGTGTGTATGTGTATGTATGTGTGTGTGTGTGTGTGTGTGTGTGTGTGTGTGTGTGTGTTCATTTAGTTTTAGATCCATATAATCTATAGAATAGCTCAATAAAGTCTTGTTTCATTTAAAAAGAAGTATTGTCTTGTGTGGTGTATTTTAAGATTAAACTTTGCCCAGATCCTGTGCTACCTAGCCTGTAGCGTAAAAATTATCTTTCTGTTTATATTATCTTGTTCATGAAGTAAACTTAAACAGAATTTTAAGGATATACTGAATTTTAAGTTCGGTGGACGAACCGTTGATGAAGTATAACTAAATCAATTTGGACTCAGTTCAATTAAAGCAATTCGAATCTTTAGATTTTATTCTTCTCAAAATAAAAGAGCTAATATTTCCTTACAGCATCACAAAAACATTGTATTTCATAGCACATGAGCATCTTTCAGTTTGGAAAGATTTGCACTGAACATTGAATGAAGAAACTTTCTCTCGCTGAGAGAGAAGCTTTTGAGCAGATTTGGGCTAGATTTCACTTCATTTGAACAGAAGCACTATTTCAAAATTAGTGGTCTCAGAAACCTGAAAACTGACAATGTTGAGCATTGAATCTCTAACTTAAGTTTTTGTGCATAAAACTTCTAACACTCTCTTAAAGCATTGCAAAAACATTGTATTTCATAAGACATAAGCATCTTTCAGTTTGGCAAGATTTGCACTTAAACGGCTCGTTCACTGAATCGCAGGGCATCTCAGTGACCAGCCGTGAAACAATGATTCTGTTCAAATTCCCTTTAAATTATTAAATTATTCCCTTTGAGCTAAATTGACCTGTTTCCGTTACAGCATTCTGAGAACACTAATGCTGAAATAGCGTTTCTGTTGAAATGATGTGGAAACAAGCCCAAATATGCAAAAAAACCATCTCTCTTATTTAGATAATGTTGCTTCATTCAATGATAAATACAAATCTTGCCAAAATGAAAGATGCCTCTGTCTTGTGATTAGAAATGCTTTTTGCAAGACAGAAAGACAGTTTTTAATATGTTAGAATGCCTATGCACATAAACTTATGTTAGAGCCTCAATGCTCAGGTTTGTCAGTTCACAGCATTCGGAGAACACTAATGCTGAAATAGTGTTTCGGTTTAAATGAAGTGGAAACAAGCCCAAATATGCTAAAAACCCTCTTTCTCAGATAGATAATGTGGCTTCATTCAATGATAAATACAAATCTTGCCAAAATGAAAGATGTAGAGCTGTAGTCAAGTCCGGCTTTGTCGAGTCCAAGTCAAGTCCAAGTCCAAAAGTTTCGAGTCCAAGTCCAAGACCTAGTCCAAATGAAAGAAAAAAGGGTCCTCTTCAAGACCACATACTTAACTACTGATAATGTTTGTGATGCGAGAGAAAGCATATCTCCTATTCTAAGAAAATCATTTTACATTATTATTTGTAATGATCAAAAAGCATGTGCAAAGTAACAACTCTGTAGGACAGGGGTCTCCAAACTACATCATGGATGGCCAATGTCCTGAAAAGTTTAGCTCCAACTGGCCTTAAAACACCTGGAAGATTAGTGTGTCTAGTAAGAGTTTGATTAGGTTCAAGTGTGTATAATTAGGGTTAAAGCTAACAGGGGCGTTAAACAAGATCCTGGGCCCTATGCATAGGCAGTCCTGATGGGCCCCCATGGCCCCCACCCATGAAAATATCCAGGTAAAAAATACATATTTCAGATTCATACTTTTCAAGGGCCCTCTCTTCCTTTGGGGCCTTGCTAATGAGTACTGGTTTTACCCCCAGTCCGACCCTGGGAAATAAACTACAAGTTTGGAACTGTAAGGTCAAATAATTTGTATGTACTTTATTTTTTGTTGACATTATATCTGTGATCAAAAATGTATATGACTATGCCTAATTGGCACAGTGCATAGACACACGCAAAGCTCGGGATATGACAAATGCGCGCAGCAAGGCTAGAATGGATACGTTTGGCTCTACTGGACATGCGCACATAAATACAGCGAAATTTTTGTCATACTGTACTAGGGCTTGCATAGACTAGTCGAGCTCTGTCGGAAACAATCGACTACTCCAGCATGCATTAACCATAATGCATACAAAGTGTTTGCAAGTACGACGTGAATTTTAGAATTACAATATTGCGTGGAGCTGTTACTATATGACCTTATCTATGTTGCATGTAAAAATAAAATATGTAATGTAATAATTAGGGTTGTGCCTGAAGCCGAATACCTTATTCGGAATGGCACGGATAATGTCTTAAAAACGAATAACGCTCAAGGAATAATTCTGCCTGAATACTCGGCTAAAGCTGACAGAGTCTGGTGTTTGCTAGATAACAGGTGAGCCAGGGCATCAGCGCCAGAAGTGAATGAATGTAAACTTTATGAGTGAAAAGAGAGCAAATCAAACACCGCATTGTTGTTGCCTCTCTGTTTATCTCTCAGAAATCAGAGCGTTGCAAGAGTAATTTTACCTATAATAATACATCATAGCTACACGTTATATTATTTGTATATATTTAAAAGGCAAATATTGAAAGCTTAGGCTACCATGATACGAATGAATGGAACAAGCACAGCGCGCTCACCAATCAAACAGCCGCGCTGCGCGTCTCAGTCTCTCAAAAACCAAATCAGTTCTCTCTCAAGAGTAGGCTAATAATCAGCTTCGATACGGATACATTGTCTACTTGTCCTACATGTTTGCATATTTACCTTTTGCTGGTTTGGGTGGAACACACACATCTGTTTAGTGAAGTTCATTAACATAAAGACTCGCTCAAAGTGTTCTGCGTAATGAGAATGTGTGCATTGAATGGATTCAGTCGTGTTCAAATGATCACTAAATGTTTGTCATGACATCTCTCTGCTTGCATGATAAATATTATTTTAGAAATTAAGAATTATTTCAGTTTAACACGACATACTTGTTCAGTGATAACTACGAAAAAATATATAAAAAGTCATAACAGTCTTATCAAGTAACTGTACGATGTTGTATCCGAATGCAGATAGGAAAAATTCTGTGATTGTTACAGATACAAATACTGGCTGTTACATGAAAATGTAAATATGTAATGTCATATATAAAGTTTTTAAAATTTACATATGTAATTGTTGCATAAGGCTATACATTAATACGTGTTTATTGATAAAATAAGGCCATCTAGGTGTAGACGTAAATAAAACACAATCTAACAGGTTGAAAATTAAATTAGAAACATCTAAACTTTTCAGGTCGCAGGAAGTGCACCACTGGTCATGCACATCCTTTCCCGGAACAATACTGAAAGCTAAGGCAAGATGGAGAAACAGATGATCATAGTTGTACAAGGATAGCCATTTTTTAAATGAATCTATTAGCAGAGCTACTGCAAGTGATTTTAAGTGCTGGAATTCCATTTATTCTTTGCTGAAACTTCTGCGTCATCATGGAGAGCGGGTCATGGTTGCCCAGCAACAGCAGACGCCACTGGAGCGCAAGAGCAGGCTACAGAGTGCTTTGGAAATAAGGAGAGCGGCGCGCCTAGCGTTTTCCACACGTTTTCAGTCGCGACATCATGCAAATGTGGTTTTGTTTTTTGAAGGAGAAATTTTTTATTTTATTTTTTTGCTGGACTCGGTCGAGACCAACTAGAAGACTTGGCGAGTCCAATGGCCAAGTCCGAGACAAGTCCGAGTGCAAATTCAACGAGTCCGAGACAAGTCCGAGACGACAGAAAAATGTCTCGAGTCCGGACTCGAGTCCAAGACCGGACTCGAGTACTACAGCCCTAGAAAGATGCCTCTGTCTTGTGATTAGAAATGCTTTTTGCAAAACAGAAAGACAGTTTTTAAGCATTCTGCATTCTGAGAACACTAATGCTGAAATAGTGTTTCTGTTGAAATGAAGTGGAAACAAGCCCAAATATGCTAAAAACCATTTCTCTCAGTTAGAGAATGTTTCTTCATTCAATGTTAAATACAAATCTTGCCAAAATGAAAGATGCCTCTGTCTTGTGATTAGAAATGCTTTTTGCAAGACAGAAAGACAGTTTTTAATGTGTTAGATTGCCTATGCACATAAACTTGTGTTAGAGCCTCAATGCTCAGGTTTGTCAGTTCACAGCTGTAAGGGAAACAGGTCAATTTAGCTCAAAGGGAATCATTTAAGATTTTAAAGGAAATTTGAACAGAATCACTGTTTCACGGCTGTTCACAGAGACGCCCTGCGATTCAGTGAACTAGCCGTTTAACATCAAATCTGCGCTGGATACTAATATCCAAACTATAGTGAAACACTATTAATTAGCACAGTAACAAGATCGGCAGTTTAAGAGATTAACTTGTAAGCACAAAACACAAGATACTTCTCTTTTCAATATGAATAAGGCTTTATTAGATAAATCTAAGACATATAAACTAATCTAACACATAAACGCACGCACACACACACATTCACACAAGTTGCAGGAAGATCGAAAGTTAGGGAAAGATGAGTTTAAGAGAATGGAAATATGGAATCCCAAGTTTACAGCAATACGTTAAATTGCATAGACATGAACAACCATCAATCACGTAATTAGCGCTCGCACTGAGTTCCTCAATGGGGTTAAAATTATATTAGATACACCAGCACAACAAATATCTGGGAATACGTTGCCTTCGTTTGCTGTGAAAGGGACTCCAGTTGAAAGGGGTATCCCGGTGTCGCTGATTGGCTGGAAGTTCAGTTGGCTGAAGTGACATCTTGGGGAGCCCGTGCTTGGGCGTTGGCTGAAGCTGGAGTTGTGTGGCTGGTTGGAGTTCAAATGCGCAGACGAGGTCGACGTTACAAAACTTAACTCAGAACACGAAACTCTCAAACGGAAAAGAAAAGAAATAAAGTTTGACGAGACTAGGTTGTGTTCCTTCTCATCATGGCATAGTAGCAGCAGGCACGCTGGAACCGCGCTCAAAGAACAATGATGACTAACCGCATGGCTAGATCCTACAAGCTAAAGCTAGGTAGCGAAGCTACAAGCTAAAAGCTAAGAGCAGGCATGACTGATAGCACGAGCAAGGCTGGAACTAAAAAGCCGACATGGCTAATAGCAGCAGCTAGGGACTAAAAGCAGACTAAAAGCAAGGCATGACTGATAGCACAAGCAATGCTAGAACTAAAAGCAGACTAAAAACAAAATTTCATGGGGTCCAAAGTATTTAAACTTCCTTGTGGGCCACCCCTCAAATGTTGCCTTGACCAATCAGATATGGTCTTGACTCGGGGGAGTTATCAAAAGACATACACAATAAGTGATTATACATGATAGTCAAATGTGTGGGTTACACATAAATGAATATGGAGTTAAGCAATGGAACGATTCATTTATAAGTCTTTTTGAGTTCATTCTGGTCCATATATAATGTACAACAAGCAGTTTCTTTGCCATTCTCTGGCAAAGGGACTTTTCTGTGAAGACAAAGGTTTAAAGCCCTTCCCCCTTAGGAATTTCTGTCTGGTTCTGCCTGATGGGGGAAGTCAGTGCAAGTATTTAACATGATCTCCTGGGTTTACATGTGATGTCCAGCGTTGCATTTCAATCACGAACAATAAATTTGACAATCTCTTCTTCGAATTAAAATTGTTAATAATTGTTCTATTGGTGTTAATGTTGAAAGCTGTTGTGTGAACAAGTTGGTTGGTTGGTTATCTTGCTTGGTTTTTGTGGCACTAGAACTGATTTATGACTTCCTGAGGAGTTCGGCTCTCGTTTCAATGCACACAGCTCTGATAGACTCTTTGATTTGTCTGGTTCGACTCATTTCTGCTACATATATCCCCCTTTCGATCGGCGAGGTCTTTAGGTGAAGATATCGTCGATCGCTGGAGAAACAAAGGCAGAAGAAGCAGACAAACACAGCAAACAGCAAGACAACACCTCCATGACAGTTACTGTACTGGTGCAGGCATCAGGTTATTTAGGTACACGTGTTTAAGTTCAATTAGTCAATGTAGTTTAGCACATTGAGGATAGTTTAGATTGTCTTGGAAATTGTTTTTATTTTGATTCATCAATCAAATTTGTGGTTAACTTTGTTTCTTCTAGGTTGTCTTACTTTACATGTTTACCATTAGTTTTCTAGTAATTTCATTTCAATTCAATGGATTGACCTATCATGCATGGAGCTCTCTGGCTTCCATTCAGTTTAAAGTGGCTGGCGGATATTAGGTGTTGCGAGTCAATCCTAATATCAGACCTTCAACCCTCGCAGGGTGTCTAGGCGTTTCACCTACTCAGGAAAGAGGGGAAGGAGAAGGATAGGTAAAAGAAGAACAAAACAAAACAAGGCTGCTGTGGGTTTTCCTAGCATGTGTTACAACTACTATTGACCTAGGATGTCAGGTGCAGCTAGTGTGTCGTGAACCTTAACTTAGTGTCAGGTGTTCTACCTATTGTGAGGATGGCTGCACGTTTCTTCATGGTGGGTATGTGTAACTTTGTTATGCTAAAAGTTGGATATTCTACCTGTGGGAAGAATATGTTTGTTGACTGTGTTATCAGTAGATGTGTTTACCTCTGGGTGTAGGTAATGTTGTGTGTTACTGGTGTAGTGCATGTGTGGTCAGATCTGTTCAAGTCTGTGTTGTCTCCCCCTTTTTCTATCATGTCACTGAAGACTGGCTCTCAGCATCCTTGGCTTGGATGAGGGCGTGTCCATGGTCTAATGAGGGTCAGTCCAGCAAGGCAGGAAGTTCTTTAGCAGACAGTCGGAGGCAGTTTGGCATGGCTGTGTGAAGCTGAGTTGCAAAACTTTGTCTCCTATGTTGCATTTCTTCTTGTGATGCATTCTGTCTGTAGCAGACTTTCTGACCTTCTGTGCTCTGGTGGTTGCTGTTGCACAGACAGGGAGTTTGGTACTTGGAGTTGGAGTTAATTTGTTCTTGTTCTTGTGACTTGTTCGTTCTGGGTCGTTGTTGAACAGGTGCTTGTCATCTCTGATGTGGTGCACCAGGTGATCACCGGCCTTCCGTTCTGTCGCTGGTCACAGCAAGCATGACTCAAATTTGTGGTCACCTGCATGTAAATTGTCTTGAAGGAACTCTCTTAGTTGTTCCATGACTTGTTCCGTGTCTTCTAATGGTAAGCGGTTATGTTCTTGTGCATACTCAGCACTGTGCATGTCTGGTGTTGTGATGCCACTGGGTGTCGTCCAGTGCAAGGCTTGAGTCTTTGTTGACAGAGTTCAAGAGTGTGGATGTTTTGTTACCTTTCTTTGAGGCCAACTTCTGTTTGTTATAGGCCTTCTGTGTAAGGTCACGCAACAGTTGGATGGTCATGGAGTTCGGACAGGCCATGACACCTAGATGGTGACTGAGTCCAGGGTGCAGATTTCTTAGGAAGAGGCTATTGAAGTTCACATCCTCTTCAAGGTCAGGGCTGTTGTGTGCACCGAAGTAGGCTTGTCGGAGTCGGTTGTAGTAAGCTTGTGGAGTCTCTTGACGACCTTGTTTGGTTTCCAAGGCAGTTAACAGTCTATGTTCAGACTCTGGGTCTGTAAACTCTTTAATCAGGACCTCACGAAGTCGCTGGTAGTTTGACTTTGTTTGACTGGGCTGTCGATCTAGAAAGTTTCGTACCTCGGGACTGGACGTGGCTCTAAGGAGGTATAACCAGTCTCTGTCAGTCACATGAGGTCTCACTTCCAGGTGAAATTCGATA
Source organism: Carassius auratus (assembly GCF_003368295.1). Lineage (NCBI taxonomy): Eukaryota > Metazoa > Chordata > Actinopteri > Cypriniformes > Cyprinidae > Carassius > Carassius auratus. The sequence goes on along the minus strand of NW_020525959.1, from coordinate 68,525 downwards.
TCTCGCAGGTAAGCTTGGATGTCGGGGCTCTCTGTGGAGTTCAGGTTGAACCTGCTGATGTTTTTAGACAGCTTGTTGAGGTCTTTGATTGTCATCCCGTGTGCAGCTTCAAGGCCTTGGACGGGAGGTTTTCTTTCATTGGCAGGAAAGGGTTGTGTGGCGAAGGCAGGTGAGGTTTTGGGTTGTGGCCCTTCGCTCCTTTCGTCATATGCCAGTTCTTGGACGTGGGACTCTGCTCTGCTCAGCAGTGATGAGGCTAAGAGATGTTTCTCTTTTCTTGGCTCTAGTTTGTGCTTGTAAGCATTTTGGAGTTCTTTTCTGACCATGTAGAGCTCATCGTTGGTATCATCTAGTTGTTGGGTCAGATTGTCCATTTCAGTTCTGTACCTTTCAAGGTACTATTTCAAAGCACTGATTTCAGAATTATTGTTTCTGATGTATATCTTGGCTTTCTCCAGTAGCTGTTCGGCATACTGGAGTCTGTTTACCAGGTCTTTCTGAGCAGCCGTTGCATGTTGCTGGTCGAGCTGTGCTGCTGCCAGGGCTGCTAGGAGCTTCATAACTTGTTCTGTTGTATCCTGCTCCCTCTCGCTGGGTGCTTTGAGTTGATTTTGAACTTTCACTTCCAGCTTGTCTATGCGACGTTGAGCACGTGTCAGCTCCTCTTGAAGGTGGGTGATGTGCTTGTCGCTCAGTTTCAGCTGGGTTGTGAAGGCATAGCTTAGTGAGCTCGTGATCTTGACTAGCTCCTCGTGGTTGTTGTTCTGGCTTGAATCTTGTGTCAGGAATCTTCTCAGGATTAGGATTATTATTAAAAATAATAACAGTTCAAATGTCTTTGGAGTGAGGCTGTCTGTTATGCCTCTCAGCCAAATGTTCACATCTTCCCCATCGGAAATGGAGTCTGCAGTCTGCGGCATGTTGGCACGCTGGGGAGAAGAGAGACTGACACAGATCTGTGTGGAGTAAAAGCCTATGTGTGGTGGGACAACTAAGTGTTGTATCAGTGATTGTGAACCACTAGTGAAATGTGGTGATGACTGTGTTGGTCTCAGGGTGTCTAAGTAGACTAGAGATGCGAAGACTTTGTCACTCTAATGAAGAAGAGGAAAAGAGAGAGAGAGGTGAAAAACAAATTCAAATGACAAGCAAAATTTCTGTTTTTCAAATGAGGAAAATTATTTTTTCCAATTAAATGTTATCCAAATGTAGGGAGGTTAGGAAGAACAAATGAGAGGATGATTACAATCAAATTCATAAGGATGATTCGTCGTCTTTGGCACGATTGTGTATTTAATTCACTTAGAATTGATTGATGGTTCTTACATGTCCTACAAATGTAAAAAGAGAAGAGGAAAGTAAAGGAGAGAGAGGACGGAGATGGTAAGTCTCAGTAGCGGTTATCTGAACTACAAGGAGAGCGTTGTGTTAGTTGCTGCACAACTTATCAAACAAAATAAACTTTAAGTGAAAGAGAGTTGTCTTTCTAATTTATTTGAACTCGTAGTGAGGGATAACAATGTCTCCTTTTAGGGCTCAGGTTTGTCATTCCCAGGCTAGGATACACAAAGTAAAGAAATGGTAAGAAAAAGTAAAATTAAAAAATTAATAAATGGGCAAAATATGCAAAAATTTAATTAAAAAGAGGAAATCAATAAGTAAAACAATAGTGGTTAAGTGTATAACCAAAATAGGAAGAGGGGTAAAACGCATTCAAATAAGTAAAGGTCTGAATAGCATATATTCAGATGGGTAATAAATAAATTAGGAAGAATAAGTTTACTTAACTTCCAAAGTTCAAGGCTTATTCATTCCTAAAATAATTAGGCCCAAAAGAGAATACTAGAAATAAAAGATCATATGAAATGATCTTAGAGGGAAATTTTAAATGATTCAAAATAAATTTAAATTTGACAATTAGTAATTGTGAGTCAGTATTTCCCTTTCTAGTAAAATGAAAATAAGTGGTTTAGTGAGGAAAGAGAGCACTAAAGAGAAAGAAACTAACAAGTGTTAGTTAAGATGTTTAAAATGGTTAAATCACGTCAGTGTTGCCCAAACACACATTATTCTACCACTGGATGGTAATGCTAACGGCTAACCTTTGAGGCTAGTGGCTTTAGTATAGACTTCAATGTAAATGCAATGGTTTCGTTAGCTTAGCGCCACCGCGGAGTTTGTGCGCTGCGCGTGCACAGTTCAGAGTTGCTCCGGAAGTACGTTAAGGCTTCCGGGTAACGGTCGTCACTATGGCAACCAAAACACATTCTAGTGGATTAGCACATGAATCGTTGCATTGTTGCAAATACAGTTAAGCATGTTACATGAAATGTCGGCTCATTTCAACACTGTACAAATAACAACAACGCCTTTCAGTTGGTTTTGCGATGTGGCACTTAAACTCTCAGTTTGTATAGAGTTAAATTTATCTTAATTCAAATAGCAGCTTCCTGCTGTAGTTATTATATCAATCTCAGCAATTGGAATCTCCGTGCCAGTTTTTCTGGACACAAACATAAAAGTTTTCCTTCGCTGTTGGTACACAGTTAAAATTTACTTGATCAAGCTTTTAAAACACTCTCATTCAAATTACTCTCGGACACACGCAGTGTTACGGGAGATTGCATTCACTTTGTGAACGGATACAAATGGGCAAACATTGTTCTCTAATGTTTAACGTTAACTTAGGGGAGTCGAATATCAATATGATTCGGCAGTGGAACACGCACTGGCAATTAAACTATATGAAATATGAATACGGGGACTTTGATAAATAGATTGAGGAACCCACTCAAAACTATTCTTTATTCACCGATTTATATCCCTTTTGAAACACTAACAGTTTAGCTCCGTTCAGCAAACAGTGACTGAGATAGCGTTTGAGACACTGGAACACGCAGTGAAATCAAATCAGCTATAAAACAAGGCATTACACAAATGAGGAACACGCTCAATTTCTACCTTATTGTACGATCTCAGATGTTTACTTTTAAGTTCACTTACTGCTGTTAACAATGAAGAGAAGGACTTGAGTTCTACAATCTCTTCTGGCTGCTTTCATTCATTTGAGGGGGGGGGGGGCTGCTTACGTCACGCGTCACACAAACACACTCACGTCTTGCTAGCTTCTCATCTTTCATTCCTTTAGCAAAATCAAAGATTAAAATATAGCTGCAAGCAGCGATGGCGGGCTCAAGCCACCAATGCCATCGCCACCCCAGTGGCATCAGGTAAACGGTGTCCAGCGGGCACATGCATTCACAATATCCCTCTGGCAGTGAGGTTTTAAAGGATATGGCGGTTAAAGGGTTAATCCGAATCATCTAGACTTTAAAATCACATTCAAAGAACAATATATATATATATATATTTAGTAACACTTTACAATAAGATTTCATTTATAAACATTATGTTAACATGAACAATATTTATATAGCATTCATTCATGTCAGTTAATATTCCAAACTTAAACATTAAAACATTGTTTTATTGTGATTTTTTTTCCAAGCACATTTTACCAATTCCAAACCATATCAATCTTAATAACTACCATAATTTTTTATTTAATCATTTATGAGTGCTATACAATAGTCCAGGAAAGCTGGAAGAGAAAAACTCCTTATATTCATGTGCAGAATTATTAGGCATGTTTTCTTTTACAGATGAAATGCGCTAAAAAAGAGTTTTAACTCAAACTGTTTTAACTCAAAGTCGAAAATTATGAAATAACCATGAGAAATATCAAACACAAATGCAATACAAAAATGGATAAGTTAAGACTTGACCATTGTACAAAAATGCTGACTGGGTCATGAGGTCCGAAAAGAAGAAGAAAAAAAAAACAGGTCAAGAAGAACTGACAAAAATAATTGCAAAATAATTAGGAATTAATGTAAAGATTAATTTTTAGTCAATTCTGCAAGACAGACTTTCAGGAAAGGAGGTGGAATAAAAATGAGCTCCTAAATCTTAATCCCGGATTCTGGAAGATATATTCCTCAAACCATCGGACAAGAGGAGGTGGTGCTGGTCCTTCACGAGTCACTCTAATCTATTCATAAAGCCTATATATAAAGTCTTTATATATAGTATTTCACAATACTTCATGGTATTCTAATTAAATCATTTTTTGGAATCTTAGATCTCTCAGAACCTGACACATTGTAATTCTGAGACTCCAGGAAAGTGGCAGTTCTGTAAAATGTTGGCGCTGGAGACTAAATGCTCCCTGATAGTTTCACACCTAATTCACTTAACACACACACACACACACACATTACCCACAGTGACAGAGGGACAGAGTGACATCAGATGTATGATAGTTTTTTTAATTTTCTATCATCCATATAGTGTTGTATAGTCATGAAACTATGCATATTTCCTCAGAATGACTTGTCTTCTATGTGTAAATTTTTCTGAAGTGTTTAGAAGCTGCACTTAAAAAAATAAATGACATTTACTGGTTACATTTTTACTGTTATTTCAAAAAATCACCACGACAAAACCATTCAAGCTATTCAAAATTCATCCGCACCTGTACTGTAAGATACATTCTTTAAACAGTGGTAAAAGAGGATGTGGTGCTGATCCTTCAAGAGTCTCTGAAAACGTATCTGTCCATAAAGCCTATAAAGAATTATTCTTAATATACGGTTCAATACTTCAGCTTGTTTTTCTAATTAAGTGAGGGTCATTTTATCAGTAAAATACATAAAATTCATATTATTTTTCTTTGAAAGATTTCTATAAATGATTTAAATCATACTTGTTTCTACAATAATTATTTAAAAGTAATCATATAGCTCCATCTGGTGGCCATTATTGGTACTAAGAATTGCCAGCTTGATTTATAAGTTATGATAGTTTTAATTTTATGCTGGCTCTTGAAAATGATAAAGCTATGAAACTTACTGTGCTTCCTTCAAATGATGACTTCTACGTATATAAAAAACTTATGAAGAGTTGGAATTAAACATTTTAAAGATATAGTAAAATAACTATTGTATTTTTTTATGTTACTTTAATAAATCGCTATGGCCACACCATTTAAGGTATCCTAAACCCATTCGAAATGATGAAGTTTGAAGCAAATCGAGTAAAAATAAGATGCTGAATTCAAAGCATTTTGAAAATGACACACTTCCTGCTGCCAGTTGGTGGCGCTATAACTTTGACTCCTAATAGTCACATATATGTGATCGACATCATACAATGAATAATCTGATGAAGTTTGATTGAAATCAGGAAATGTATGTGGATGGTATTAGACACTTTCTGTTTCTCAAATCTCGCCATAATTTCAACGCCTCGCCACGAGCAAACCGTTAGTGATATCAAAAATCCCCTGGCAATTTTTCATCCCCAATGTCTTGAGATCATGTTGACCGAGTTTGGTGGTAAATGAGTAAAAAACCTATGACAAGTATATCAAATTCCAGAGCATGCGCTTTTTACATAACTCTAAATAGCTGACTTCCTGTTGGGCAGAGCCCAATGACATGCAATACGAAAATTGTTCGGCACAATGAGATCTATATGTGTGCTGAGTTTCATATGAATATGTGCAAGTATGTGTGAGCTATACATCAACATTTATGACTGTGTTCCAGGGGGCGCCGTAGAGCCCCTGTGCCACGCCCGGGTCCCAGCCTCTGCAGGCTCCTAAAGGGCACAGATTCCAAAATGTGTGCAAATTTTCAAGAGTTTTTGAGTATGTTAGGGACCCCAAAAGCCCCCACAACTTTGACCAAAAATATGAATAATAAACCCTAAATAGCCAACTTCCTGTTGGGCGGAGCCTATGACATGCAGTACGAAAGTTGTTTGGTTTAATGAGATCTACATGTGTACCGAGTTTCATGTGTCTACGTGCAAGTATGTATGATATATGGCCCTCAGTATTCCAGGGGCGCTGTAGAGCCCCTGTGCCACGCCCGTGTATCAGTCTATAATGGCCGCAGGTTCCAATCTGTGTGCCAATTTTCAAGAGTTTTCGAGCATGTTAAGGACCCCAAAAGCCCCCGTAACGTTAGATAATAATAATAATAATAATAATAATAATAATAAATAATCCTAAGGAAAACAATAGGGCTCTCGCCCTCCAGGCTTGAGCCCTAATAACTTGGTTTATGCTCACAATTTAGATTAAACTGCCCGCGTTCTCCACCATTCATGTAAGGGAAACAGGTTAATTTAGCTCAAAGGGAATCATTTAAGATTTTAAAGGGAATTTGAACAGAATCACTGTTTCACGGCTGTTCACGGAGACGCCCTGCGATTCAGTGAACTAGCCATTTAACATCAAATCTGCGCTGGATACTAATATCCAAACTATAGTGAAACACTATTAATTAGCACAGTAACAAGATCGGCAGTTTAAGACATTAACTTGTAAGCACAAAACACAAGATACTTCTCTTTTCAATATGAATAAGGCTTTATTAGATAAATCTAAGACATATAAACTAATCTAACACATAAACGCACGCACACACACACACATTCACACAAGTTGCAGGAAGATCGAAAGTTAGGGAAAGATGAGCTTATAGGCTAGTGACAAATGGTCAAAAAGTGCTTTAGTTTTCGAGATACCCCTACCGGAGGTAGAACTAAACCCAACAATGTTTTTCTTCATCTCTAAGGTCTCCCATATATGAAATGGATTCTTGGCTAAAAATATTTTACTGCTAAGATTGTTAAATTAACAGATATTTTTATACACCACAAAACCAATAAAGGACTAAAATATAGCCTGTCCGTATGGGAGTTAAGGCATATAAACTAATGCAGATCAATCACACAAGCTCTGAGAGCTTTGAAACTTGACATGTTTGTAGTCAGGAAGTTGATTTAACTACTAGAAAAGACTGGATGTGAATATCTTGATGTATGGAATAAATAGACACATGTAAACACATATCTAAAATAAGCGGACATGCACAAATGTAATATCTATGCAGAATGTTTTCATTTACTTTGTGTTTTCTTTGCCTGGCATTATCATAGAAACACATATGATGGCTTGTTGGAAAGGTGGGGTTGTGCTGAATCCAGCAATACCAAATATGTAAATATATGATAAAAGAGAAGTGTTCTGTCACTCAATGTATGATGTGTCCAAAATGAATGAAAATGGAACACTGACATAATTGAGTCCAAACCCATTCATTATCAGTGGTGAGAAGAATGTTGAGAAATTCAAATATAAGAGACATCAAAAAATATTTAATATGGCACCTTGTACTATATGGAAATCGAAAGATAACACCTTACCATAGCACAAACAGGAGACCAGGAGTTTTAACTTTTTAATAAAACTATAACTTAACTTCACACAACACAACTTAAATTATTAATATGTAAATATATAATAAAAGAGAAGTGTTCTGTCACTCAATGTATGAGGTGGCCAAAATGAAAGAACACTGGACAAAATAGCCTCAAGTCCAAATCACATTATCAGTGGTGAGAAGAATGTTGACAAATTCATGGTCACTGCAAAGTAACTTACATTAGGTAAGTGCTGATCTATATTTATGATACATTTAATAATAATACATTTCATAAGGCACAGTATACTATACAATTCATATGAACCACATATCCAATTGAATCAGGTTAACATTGGAATGGAACACCTTTATTAAAATATCGTCACTGACAGGCAGAATCCTCGCATGTCCAAATTTTGTCTATTTCATATTTTTTCACAATTCAATGCTATTGGTCAAACCCCACGTGGTAAACAATCTAAAGTGTTGAAAATAGATTGAGAGCAAATCTCTTAACTCCATTGGACACTTCAACTGTCTGAGAATCCTCGTAACGCCACCTCTTCTTCACTCCGCGGCAGGAGTTCCACGGCATTTTGTGTCCTCAGGATTTAAAGTCGCAACGATTGAGAAATCCTCATCAAGCAACACATAAAGCAAGCCTTAACTCAGATGTTATCTATTTTAAACTTATGATATCAGTTATTGATGTATTTTAAATGTCTACTTATTACTAGGCAAGGCAAGGCAAGTTTATTTATATAGCACATTTCATACACAATGGTAATTCAAAGTGCTTTACATAAAATAAAGTAAAATAATCATGAATAAAAATAATAAAAATAAAGACAAGCAATTTTAAAACTTTTAAAATTATGAAAAAAACTACTTAACTAAAATGAATTTAAAAACAGTTAGAAAATGATTTTACATAAAAAAAAGTGAAAATATAGTGCAATCAGTTCGGACATTGCACAGTGCTCATTTAATAAATGCACAGCTAAACAGATGAGTTTTGAGTCTAGATTTAAATGTGACTAGTGTTTTAGCACATCTGATCTCTTCTGGAAGCTGATTCCAACTGCGGGCGGCATAGTAACTAAAGGAGGACTCCCCTTGTTTTGTGTGAACCTTTGGTATTTCTAACTGACTCGATCCTAGTGATCTGAGTGCTCTGTTAGGTTTATATTCAGTGAACATATCTGCAATATATTTCGGTCCTAGGTCATTTAGTGACTTATATACGAGTAAAAGTACTTTAAAATCAATCCTAAATGTAACTGGAAGCCAGTGTAAGGACCTGAGGACTGGTGTGATATGCTCAGATGTTCTGGTTCTAGTCAGAATCCTGTCAGCAGCGTTCTGGATGAGCTGCAGCTGTCTAATGGTCTTTTTGGGAAGGCCAGTGAGGAGCCCATTACAATAGTCCACCCTGCTGGTGATAAAGGCATGAACAAGTTTCTCCATGTCTTGGCTGGAAACAAAACCTCTAATTCTTGCAATGTTTTTGAGATGATAGTATGCTGATTTAGCTACTGCTTTGACATGACTACTGAAACTCAGACCGGTCTCCAGAATCACACCAAGATTCCTGACTTGATTTTTAGTTGTTTGACCCCTAGAGTCAAGGTATGCATTCACCTTGAACACTTCATGTTTGTTTCCAAATGCAATGACTTCAGTTTTTTCCTTGTTTAACTGAAGAAAGCTCTGGCACATCCAACTATTAATTTTATCAATGCATTGGCAGAGGGAGTCAATAGGCGGATCTTTTGTGACGTCATTGTTTATGTTTGTCGCGTTGCATCATGGGAATCGTGTGGCAGGAAACACCGCTAGATACCTGTAATTTGATTGTTTTGCACGTTTGGAGGAGGATTTAGAGAAGAGGATGGTTCACTCTTGCTGTGTGGTCGATTGTACGGTTAGTTGGGGGCCTGATAAAAAATTTTTTCGAATTCCCTCCGAAAAGGATAGCGAAAAATGAAGAAAGCCTGCAGCTTCTGAACGAGTTTGTGAGGCACATTTTGTTCATGGTAAGTCTTAGTGACTATGTATTTATAGAAGATTGAATAAAAATAAATAAAACTGAGTCAAATCAACCGAGTCATATGTTTTCGCTTTCTGATTCAGGTGTCCCCAACCGCAATCCACAGCACCCAGACTATGTTCCTCACATCATTCTGTAGCTGTGCTTTGCTGCAAGCCTCACTAGTACATGCAGCATTTGTAAGTCCTATCCTGACAGCTGCTTCTACTTTAAACATTAAAGCTGCTACACGACTGCATGTTTCTCCAAGACTGGATTTGAAAGAAGGAGAAATGTGTAAGCTGTGATATACAATTTTTCACCATTAGTACAGACGCCATTGAAAGTCTCACACTGAAAACAATTGAATTGGTACAACAGTCACTACATTTTCAGTAAATAAATAAGTAAATAAATACACTGATCAATGAAGACTTACCCGGATTTGCAGTCGCAGTGAGCAGTGATTATTTCGCCGTTCTCTTTGTCAAACACCCACGGGAGATGCAAATCATGCTGTGACTCTGCTTGGCCAGGTCTAACCTCTGCTTTTAGCACGATCACTGCTTTCTGTTTGGCAGAAAAGACTGGCCCAACTGTTCAAGAAACAAAATAATCATAGGCCTTCAGACTTTTGAAAGCCTTTAATCTTTCATGAGTAAAGGGTCCAGGGGTTTCTATTAAATAAGAATAAATGTCTCCCCAGCAGATTCGTGGCCAAGACACGGGCGAGTCGGACCAACGTTTTTTGTCATCCCAGATCTCATATGGGCTTTGAATAGCTTTGATTTTGTCACCAATACAAATTTTGAGCTTCTCTCCAAACCTCCTCCGGTCTTCAGATGTTAAAGTGCTTATATATTGAGGATTTTGCACGCTAAAGGCCGTTCACACCAATCACGATAACTATAAAGATAACGATAAAGATATAGTTCTAAAAATCGTTCTCAATATTAAAGAATAGCAGAGTCCACACCATAACTATAACGATAAAGAAACGATATCGTTGGAATCACTTTCAGAACGATTTTTCCACCTGATGAACGATAAAACATTGCCAACCAATCAGAATCAATCCTGCTGTAATGAGCTCGAGAATTTAAAGCAGCAGACGTGCCGCGTCCGCTTCAAATACACAGACAATATCGTTCGCTGGTGTGGACGCTAATATCGTTATCTTTATAGTTATCTTTATAGTTATCGTGCTTGGTGTGAACGGGCCTTAACTCACTTGAAAGTGCTCGTTGCGTCTTTACAGCCCGCCATACTGTTTGTTTTGTTGCCACACAACCACTCGCGTATGCGTACAAAGATGTCATCAAAGATCCTCCTATTGGGCTGTAGTAATTTGGAGATATGGCTAGGTAAATCTGGGTATCATCAGCATATCTGTGATAGGCAATTTGGTTCTTTCTGATTATTTGACTTAGTGGAAGCATACACAGGCTAAACAAGAGCTTTGCAAGAATTGACCCTTGTGGGACTCCGCATGTCATGGATGTCCACTTAGACTTATGCTCTCCTAGACTCACATAATAGCCTCTCCCTTCTAAGTATGACCTGAACCATTTGAGTACCATCCCAGAAAGCCCAACCCAGTTTTCCAGTCTCTGTAGAAGTATGTTATGATCGATAGTACTAGGGTTATTATTACTAGGCTTATTATACATGTGCATTGAAGTTTTAAAATGTATCTAATTTCTAATTCTACTTGTATTGAATTAAATGTTTTGGATACCAGCATTAAATTATTGTTTTTATTATTATTTTACTGACTCAAAGTTGGCACTGTGCATGTAAAATGCCCCAAGTAGGCTAACAGGTTTTATTTATGGGAGAAAAAAGGTCTGTCTACTGGCGCCAAGTAAGCCTATCTTTGCATAACTCTTTTTCATTTCTTACAATAACGAATGAAAATCGTTAGGTTAGATACATTTGAGTAGGCTTGTTTTGTTAAAAATCCATAGCTGTAATGCTTCGGTAATGCTCCACACAGCTGTAATGCTCCACACAGCTCACGCTGAAAAGCGACGCAGTGCCTTACTCGGAGACTGGCCCCATTCTCTCTTGCACGGATGCTTCGCTAACATCTTCGGATGCCTATCAGAGTCCGGGAGTTAAGACCGCAGTTTGAGCCAGTGGCTTGAATTGATATGGCTCAGGCCCTGGCCCTGTGTCCTCAGACACCTCGACATCCTCCACTTCAGGTGAAGGTGGGGGAGAAAAGTCCTCTACTTGAAATGAACGCTCTGTTGCAAAACTACTTGCGTCACTAGAGTCACTCCATTTTCGCGACTCTAACAGCAGCTGTCAGTTAATCTGTCACTGAGGGTCTCAGGTTCACGCCCCACCGGCTCAGCCCTGCCCTTGGTTTGTCCCCTCTATCTCCGCTGTGCTCTGCCCACTTTTCAGCATTTTTCAAATATTGCCAGTGGGTGGAGTCAGGCTCTGACCAGGGGTTAGATTAAACATGATTTTGTCCCACCCTCTTTGTTTTTTGATGATGGAAGCATAAAGAAGACAACAGCAGCTGCCAAGTGTAAAAGAACCATCAGCATATATCATTGATGGCATGGATCTTCTTCAAATGCTCAATGATTCAGCTTTTCAAACGTTCAATGACCTGGGTGAGTGTGTCTGGAAAAAGATCGCAATTTTAATGGGAAAGGAAGGTCACAGCTGTGTCGTTATAGTTTTTGATAGATATTACCACCAACACTCAATCAAAGATCTTGAAAGACAAAGAAGAGGCACCAAGATGGGCATCCTAGCCCCAACCTGGATGAGCTGAGGTGTCAGCAGCAAATCTACCCCCAACAGAAGATGGCTTCCAGCAACATGTGCTGAGAGCCGTGTACCAAACAGCAGTGTGGCATCACAGCCACCTGGCCAAACCTCTTCTCTGGATCCCAGTTGGTAGAGGATGGAGGCTCAGAGAAGGTGGCTGTATTTAATCTGTGATGTTCCAGAAGGCACCAGCACCTAAAGGAGTTAGAGACCTCACCCACCTCTACTGTAAAGACGGAAACTGCACCGATGCCACCAAATGCCAGTGTCTTTCTGTGGGCTTGACCTGCACAGGGTTTTGCTCTTGCCCTTTCCCAGACTGTCCAAATATGACCCACTTTGTCACTGATGACAATGTGGATGAGTGGTGTGTTGCAGTTGTAACATCATGGGGGGTTGACCCCAAAATGTTTCAAGAGGGTCTGGCAGCAGGCTTGTACTTGCACTCTCAGACTTGCACACTCAGACATTTGCACTTCCGCTAGTGACATCACTTGCAGTCTTTATTTTTTATTTTGTTTATTTTTTTTATTACTTTTCGTTTGAATTTCCCAACATTTTATAAAGCCAGGTTGTGAAGACAAGAAAAAAGAAACTAAATTACAATGCCACTTGCAATTGCTACTTGAACTCTCCGCTACCTGTGACGTCACTTGCAATCAACACAAATCGTGCATGTTGCCAATGGAGACAAGACGCTGTGGTGGTGATTAAATTATTAAAACTAATTTAGTACTATAACGTACAGGGTCCTGCAAGAAAAAGACAAGATCGGCAAATCCATGGCCAGAACACCAGAATATGAACATTTGCATAAAGTCTCTAGCTAAGCGTAGAAAAAAAAACACTTAACATGGCTTAATATATTAAGATGCTATTAAAATATCAAATTAAATGTACAGTTCATTAATATAAGGAATATGTATATAGTATTTTCCTCACATACCGCAAAATGTGGCATAATGGACATAGATGAGAAAGGCCAAACTCATGCTTCTCTACTTTATTAAAATACATAACTAATATGTACCGGCAAGCAGTGAGCCCAGAATAAACGCAACACGCAAAGTTTCACATTAAGCATTTTTCCATATAGAATAAACTGTCTACAACTTGTTTATATCACTGTCTTTGTCCATTAACCTACATTATGTGTTTTATTTATAATGATTTTCTATAGGAGGAAAACGTTTAATGTACAATTTAACGCACTGCGTTCTGTACTCGTCTTCTTGCCTGTACGGAGTTGATCCTTTAAAATCACTTAATGCATAATGCCCGTTCATATTTGCTGGTCTGTATATACTTAGAGTCAACAACAAGACATCTAGGCTAGGCTAGGCCTACTAAATTGTCTTTATCATCTTAGTCTGTTATTAGGCCACATTAAGCGTTATGTTGTATGGGAGGACAAAGTTTGCACATTGTGTTCATAGCCATCTGCGTGCCTTGCAGTACATTGAATAATAACTATATATCGAATTTGATCTTTTAATTGAACTTAATGTGTCTGAATACATTATGCCATATTAAGTGTTAGTTTTTTTCTACAGGAGGAAAACGCTTAACGAAAGACTTTGTGCATTGCGTTCATATTCTGCTGTTCTGTGGCCAAGGTCTGTGCTTGTCTTTTTCTTGCAGGACCCTGTACGTTATAGTACTAAATTAGTTTTAATTGTTTAATCACCACCACAGCGTCTTGTCTCCAGTGGCAACATGCACAATTTGTGTTGATTGCAAGTGAAGTCACAGGTACCAGAGTGCAAGTAGCGATTGCAATTGACATTGTAATTTAGTTTATTTTTTCTTGTCTTTGCCACATGGCAACTGTTATAAAATGTTGGGAAATTCAAACAAAAAGTTATCAATAAATAGAACAAAATAAAAAATAAAGACTGCAAGTGACGTCGCTAGCAGAAGCAGTGTCTGAGAGTGCAAGTGCAAGTCTGCAGCCAGACCCTTCTCCAACGGTTCCCAAAAGCAGTTGATGTTCCAAATGGTTGCTGCTAGAATATAAACTAAACAGCCTGAGAAGACAGGGCTCATTTCCCCAAAGAGTGTTTGTTTCTTTAGTTAGATTGCCATTTGTTTTATTTAAGACAGTAATTTAAGTTGTATTGTGTGAAGTTAAGTTATAGTTTTATTAAAAAGTTCATTAAGTTAAAACTCCTGGTCTCCTGTTTGTGCTATGGTAAGGTGTTATCTTTCGATTTCAATCTTTGTTTCCATATAGTACAAGGTGCCATATTAAATATTTTTTGATGTCTCTTATATTTGAATTTCTCAACATTCTTCTCACCACTGATAATGAATGGGTTTGGACTGAATTATGTCAGTGTTCCATTTTCATTCATTTTGGACACATCATACATTGAGTGACAGAACACTTCTCTTTTATCATATATTTACATATTTGGTATTGCTGGATTCAGCACAACCCCACCTTTCCAACAAGCCATCATATGTGTTTCTATGATAATGCCAGGCAAAGCAAGCACAAAGTAAATGAAAACATTCTGCATAGATATTAAATTTGTGCATGTCCGCTTATTTTAGATATGTGTTTACATGTGTCTATTTATTCCATACATCAAGATATTCACATCCAGTCTTTTCTAGTAGTTAAATCAACTTCCTGACTACAAACATGTCAAGTTTCAAAGCTCTCATAGCTTGTGTGATTGATCTGCATTAGTTTATATGCCTTAACTCCCATACGGACAGACTATATTTTAGTCCTTTATTGGTTTTGTGGTGTATAACAATATCTGTTAATTTAACAATCTTAGCAGTAAAATATTTTTAGCCAAGAATCCATTTCATATATGGGAGACCTTAGAGATGAAGAAAAACATTGTTGGGTTTAGTTCTACCTCCGGTAGGGGTATCTCGAAAATTCAGGGGCATTGTCACTAGCCTATTAAGAGAATGGAAATATGGAATCCCAAGTTTACAGCAATACATAAAATTGCATAGACATGAACAACCATCAATCACGTAATTAGCGCTCGCACTGAGTTCATCAATGGGGTTAAAATTATATTAGATACACCAGCACAACAAATATCTGGGAATACGTTGCCTTCGTTTGCTGTGAAAGGGACTCCAGTTGAAAGGGGTATCCCGGTGTCGCTGATTGGCTGGAAGTTCAGTTGGCTGAAGTGACGTCTTGGGGAGCCCGTGCATGGGCGTTGGCTGAAGCTGGAGTTGTGTGGCTGGTTGGAGTTCAAACGCGCAGACGAGGTCGACGTTACAAAACTTAACTCAGAACACGAAACTCTCAAACGGAAAATAAAAGAAAAAAAGTTTGACGAGACTAGGTTGTGTTCCTTCTCATCGTGGCATAGTAGCAGCAGGCAGGCACGCTGGAACCGCGCTCAAAGAACAATGATAACTAACCGCATGGCTAGATGCTACAAGCTAAAGCTAGGTAGCAAAGCTACAAGCTAAAACCTAAGAGCAGGCATGACTGATAGCACGAGCAAGGCTGCAACTGCTAGAACTAAAAGCAGACTAAAAACAAAATTTCATGGGGTCCAAAGTATTTAAACTTCCTTGTGGGCCACCCCTCAAATGTTGCCTTGACCAATCAGATATGGTCTTGACTCGGGGGATCATAAATCATTTATTTATCTTACCAAGCATGTGGTTCTTGCCTCACAGGGTCTAATTTTGGACATCATTCCTATAACATGATTATGATATATTTTACAAATAAATGATTGTCAGGACAACATCAAGCAAGAAAATTCGATTATATCAATACTAGACATGACTATGTATCCTATAGTTATCAAAAGACATACACAATAAGTGATTATACATGATAGTCAAATGTGTGGGTTACACATAAATGAATATGGAGTTAAGCAATGGAACGATTCATTTATAAGTCTTTTTGAGTTCATTCTGGTCCATATATAATGTACAACAAGCAGTTTCTTTGCCATTCTCTGGCAAAGGGACTTTTCTGTGAAGACAAAGGTTTAAAGCCCTTCCCCCTTAGGAATTTCAGTCTGGTTCTGCCTGATGGGGGAAGTCAGTGCAAGTATTTAACATGATCTCCTAGGTTTACATGTGATGTCCAGCGTTGCATTTCAATCACGAACAATAAATTTGACAATCTCTTCTTCGAATTAAAATTGTTAATAATTGTTCTATTGGTGTTAATGTTGAAAGCTGTTGTGTGAACAAGTTGGTTGGTTGGTTATCTTGCTTGGTTCTTGTGGCACTAGAACTGATTTATGACTTCCTGAGGAGTTCGGCTCTCGTTTCAATGAACACAGCTCTGATAGACTCTTTGATTTGTCTGGTTCGACTCATTTCTGCTACACAGCATTCTGAGATCACTAATGCTGAAATAGTGTTTCTGTTGAAATGAAGTGGAAACAAGCTCAAATATGATAAAAAACATATTTCTCAGTTGGAGAATGTTGCTTCATTCCATGTTAAATACAAATCTTGCCAAAATGAAAGATTCCTCTGTCTTATGAATTGAAATGTTGTTTGCAATACAGATAGACAGTGTTTAATGTGTTAGAATTCCTATGCACATAAACTTATGTTAGAGTCTCAATGCTCAGGTTTGTCAGTTCACACAATTCTGAGAACACTAATGCTGAAAGAGTGTTTCTGTTGAAATGAAGTGGAAACAAGCCCAAATATGCTAAAAACCCTCTTTCTCAGTTAGATAATGTTGCTTCATTCAATGATAAATACAAATCTTGCCAAAATGTAAGATGCCTCTGTCTTGTGATTAGAAATGCTTTCTGCAAGACAGAAAGACATTTTTTAATGTGTTAGAATGCCTATGCACATAAAGTTATGTTAGGGCCTCAACGCTCAGTTTTGTCAGTTCACAGCATTCTGAGATCACTAATGCTGAAATAGTGTTTCTGTTGAAATTAAGTGGAAACGAGCCCAAATATGCTAAAAACCATCTCTCTCAGTTAGAGAATGTTGCTTCATTCCATGTTAAATACAAATCTTGCCAAAATGAAAGATGCCTCTGTCTTGTGATTAGAAATGCTTTTTGCAAGACAGAAAGACAGTTTTTAATGTGTAAGAATTCCTATGCACATAAACGTACTCTGTTACTAACGTAACCTTGGTTCCCTGAAAAACGGGAACGAGTTGTAAGGGAAACAGGTCAATTTAGCTCAAAGGGAATCATTTAAGATTTTAAAGGGAATTTGAACAGAATCACTGTTTCACGGCTGCTCACGGAGACGCGCCTGCGGTTCAGTGAACGAGCCGTTTAACATCAAATCTGCGCTGGATACTAATATCCAAACTATAGTGAAAACACTATCAATTAGCACAGTAACAAGATCGACAGTTTAAGACATTAACTTGTAAGCACAAAACACAAGATACTTCTCTTTTCAATATGAATAAGGCTTTATTAGATAAATCTAAGACATATAAACTAATCTAACACATAAACGCACGCACACACACACATTCACACAAGTTGCAGGAAGGTCGAAAGTTAGGGAAAGATGAGTTTAAGAGAATGGAAATATGGAATCCCAAGTTAACAGCAATACGTTAAATTGCATAGACATGAACAACCATCAATCACGTAATTAGCCTTTGCATTGAGTTCCTCAATGTGACTAAAATTATATTAGATACACCAGTACAACAAATATCTGGGGATACGTTGCCTTAGTTTCCTGTGAAAGGGACTCCCGTTGAAAGGGGTATCCCGGTGTCGCTGATTGGCTGGAAGTTCAGTAGTGAAGTGACGTCTTGGGAAGCCCGTGGTTGTTGGGCGTTGGCTGACAGTGCAGAGTCGTGTGCGCTGGTCGAAGTTGAACGGGCATCCGAGGTCAGGCGTTGGAGACTCGACGTTACAAAACTTAACTCAGAACACGAAACTCTCAAACGGAAAAGAAAAGAAATAAAGTTTGACGAGACTAGGTTGTGTTCCTTCTCATAGTAGCAGCAGTAGGCAGGCACGCTGGAACCGCGCTCAAAGAACAATGACGACTAACCGCATGGCTAGATGCTTATAGCTAAAGCTAGGTAGCAAAGCTACAAGCTAAAAGCTAAGAGCAGGCATGACTGATAGCAGCAGCTAGACTAGAACTAAAAGCCGACATGGCTAATAGCAGCAGGCAGACTAAAAGCAAGGCATGACTAAAAGCGAAATTACATCGTGTCCAAAGTATTTAAAACTTCCTGTTGGCCACCCCTCAAATGTTGCCTTGACCAATCAGATATGTTCTTGAGTCTTGGGTATCATAAATCATTTGTTTATCTTACCAAGCATGTGGTTCTTGCCTCACAGGGTCTAATTTTGGACATGATTCCTATAACATGATTATGATATATTTTACAAATAAATGATTGTCAGGGCAATATCAAGCAAGAAAATTCAATCACACACATATCAAACACGACTATGTACCCTTCAGCTATACCATAGTCATTTAAAGAAAACATACACGATAAGTGATTATAACATGATAGTCAAATGTGTGGGTTACACGTAAATGAATATGGAGTTAAGCAATAGAATGATTCATTCATAAGTCTTTTTTGAGTTCATTCTGGTCCATATATAATGTATAAAAAGGGTTTCTTTGCCATTCTCTGGCAAAGGACTTTTCTGTGAAGACAAAGGTTTAAAGCCCTTCCCCCTTAGGAATTTCAGTCTGGTTTCACTGGCTGGGGGGGGAAGTCAATGCAAGTATTTAACTTGATCTCCTGGGTTTACATGTGATGTCCAGCGTTGCATTCCAATCACGAACAATAAATTTGACAATCTCTTCTTTGAATTAAAATTGTCAATAATTGTTCTATTGGTGTTAATGTTGAAAGCTGTTGTGTGAACAAGTTGGTTGGTTGGTTATCTTGTTTGGTTCCTGTGGCACTAGAACTGATTTATGACTTCCTGAGGAATTCAGCTCATGTTTCAATGCACACAGCTCTGATAGACTCTTTGATTTGTCTGATTTGACTCATTTCTGCTACATATATCCCCCTTTCGATCGGCGAGGTGTTTAGGTGAAGACATCGTCGATCGCTGGAGAAACAAAGGCAGAAGAAGCAGACAAACACAGCAAACAGCAAGACAACACCTCCATGACAGTTACTGTACTGGTGCAGGCATCAGGTTATTTAGGTACACGTGGTTAAGTTCAATTAGTCAATGTAGTTTAGCACATTGAGGATAGTTTAGATCGTCTTGGAAATTGTTTTTATTTTGATTCATCAATCAAATTTGTGGTTAACTTTGTTTGGTTCTTCTAGGTTGTCTTACTTTACATGTTTACCATTAGTTTTCTAGTAATTTCATTTTCAATTCAATGAATTGACCTATCATGCATGGAGCTCTCTGGCTTCCATTCAGTTTAGAGTGGCTGGCGGATATTAGGTGTTGCGAGTCAATCCTAATATCAGACCTTCGACCCTCGCAGGGTGTCTAGGCGTTTCACCTACTCAGGAAAGAGGGGAAGGAGAAGGATAGGTAAAAGAAGAACAAAACAAAACAAGGCTGCTGTGGGTTTTCCTAGCATGTGTCACAACTACTATTGAGCTAGGATGTCAGGTGCAGCTAGTGTGTCGTGAACCTTAACTTAGTGTCAGGTGTTCTACCTATTGTGAGGATGGCTGCACGTTTCTTCATGGTGGGTATGTGTAACTTTGTTACGCTAAAAGTTGGATATTCTACCTGTGGGAAGAATATGTTTGTTGACTGTGTTATCAGTAGATGTGTTTACCTCTGGGTGTAGGTAATGTTGTGTATTACTGGTGTAGTGCATGTGTGGTCAGATCTGTTCAAGTCTGTGTTGTCTCCCCCTTTTTCTAGCATGTCACTGAAGACTGGCTCTCTGCATCTTTGGCTTGGATGAGGGCGTGTCCATGGTCTAATGAGGGGTCAGTCCAGCAAGGCAGGAAGTTCTTTAGCACGCCGTCGGAGGCAGTTTGGCATGGCTGTGTGAAGCTGAGTTGCAAAACTTGTCTCCTATGTTGCATTCTTCTTGTGATGCCTTCTGGCTGTAGCAGACTTTCTGACCTTCTGTGCTCTGGTGGTTGCTGTTGCACAGACAGGGAATGTGGTACTTGGAGTTGGAGTTCATTTGACAGTTTGTTAGTGACTGAGGTGATGTCCTTTAGTACCTCAGATTTTTCATCAACAGTTGGCCGTGAAAGACTTGTTCATTCTGGGTTGTTGTTGAACAGGTGCTTGTCATCTCTGATGCGGTGCACCAGGTGATCACCGGCCTTCCGTTCTGTCGCTGGTCACAGCGAGCATGACTCAACTTTGTGGTCACCTGCATGTAAATTGTCTTGAAGGAACTCTCTTAGTTGTTCCATGACTTGTTCCGTGTCTTCTAATGGTAAGCGGTTATGTTCTTGTGAGTACTCAGCACTGTGCATGTCTGAGTGGTGCTGAGGTGGGTTTTGTTGTCGCTTACCCACACGAGTTGCTCTTGGATGAGTCAGGTGATTACCTTTGGATATCTGGTTAGGTTTCCAGATGTTATCCTTTTGGTTTCTTGAGAAGCGTGGCTGGTCCCATGGATTTTTCCAGCAGTTGGGCTGAAAGCGGTCGTGGATATGGGCGTCACGTTCTCTGTGCTCTTGATGGAAGACTCTGGTGTTGTGATGCCGCTGGGTGTCGTCCAGTGCAAGGCTTGAGTCTTTGTTGACAGAGTTCAAGAGTGTGGATGTTTTGTTACCTTTCTTTGAGGCCAACTTCTGCTTGTTATAGGCCTTCTGTGTTAGGTCACGCAACTGTTGGATGGTCATGGAGTTCGGACAGGCCATGACACCTAGATGGTGACTTACTCCGGGGTGCAGATTCTTTAGGAAGAGGGTTTTGAAGTTCACATCCTCTTCAAGGTCAGGGCTGTTGTGTGCACCAAAGTAGGCTTGTCGGAGTCGGTTGTAATAAGCTTGTGGAGTCTCTTGACGACCTTGTTTGGTTTCCAAGGCAGTTAACAGTCCATGTTCAGACTCTGGGTCTGTAAACTCTTTAATCAGGACCTCACGAAGTCGCTGGTAGTTTGACTTGGTTTGACTGGGCTGTCGATCTAGAAAGTTTCGTACCTCGGAACTGGACGTGGCTCTAAGGAGGTATAACCAGTCTCTGTCAGTCACATGAGGTCTCACTTCCAGGTGAAATTCGATATCTCGCAGATAAGCTTGGATGTCGGGGCTCTCTGTGGAGTTCGGGTTGAACCTGCTGATGTTTTTAGACAGCTTGTTGAGGTCTTTGATGGTCATCCCGTGTGCAGCTTCAAGGCCTTGGACGGGAGGTTTTCTTTCGTTGGCAGGAAAGGGTTGTGTGGCGAAGGCAGGTGAGGTTTTGGGTTGTGGCCCTTCGCTCCTTTCGTCACATGCCAGTTCTTGGACGTGGGACTCTGCTCTGCTCAGCAGTGATGAGGCTAAGAGATGTTTCTCTTTTCTTGGCTCTAGTTTGTGCTTGTAAGCATTTTGGAGTTCTTTTCTGACCATGTAGAGCTCATCGTTGGTATCATCTAGTTGTTGGGTCAGATTGTCCATTTCAGTTCTGTACCTTTCAAGGTGGTCTTTCAAAGCACTGATTTCAGAGTTCTTGTTTCTGATGTCTAGCTTGGCTTTCTCTAGTAGCTGTTCGGCATACTGGAGTCTGTTTACCAGGTCTTTCTGAGCAGCCGTTGCATGTCGCTGGTCGAGCTGAGCTGCTGCCAGGGCTGCTAGGAGCTTCATAACTTGTTCTGTTGTATCCTGCTCCCTCTCGCTGGGTGCTTTGAGTTGTTTTTGAACTTTCACTTCCAGCTTGTCTATGCGACGTTGAGCACCTGTCAGCTCCTCTTGAAGGTGGGTGATGTGCTTGTCGCTCAGTTTCAGCTGGGTTGTGAAGGCATAGCTTAGTGAGCTCGTGATCTTGACTAGCTCCTCGTGGTTGTTGTTCTGGCTTGAATCTTGTGTCAGGAATCTTCTCAGGATTAGGATTATTATTAAAAATAATAACAGTTCAAATGTCTTTGGAGTGAGGCTGTCTGTTATGCCTCTCAGCCAAATGTTCACATCTTCCCCATGGGCAATGGGGTCTGCAGTCTGCGGCATGTTGGCACGCTGGGGAGAAGAGAGACTGACACAGATCTGTGTGGAGTAAAAGCCTATGTGTGGTGGGACAACTAAGTGTTGTATCAGTGATTGTGAACCACTAGTGAAATGTGGTGATGACTGTGTTGGTCTCAGGGTGTCTAAGTAGACTAGAGATGCGAAGACTTTGTCACTCTAATGAGGAAGAGGAAAAGAGAGACAGAGGTGAAAAACAAATTCAAATGACAAGCAAAATTTCTGTTTTTCAAATGAGGAAAATTATTTTTTCCAATTAAATGTTATCAAAAACGTAAATAATATTATTATATTTCTTGCTTTGGACAAAAGAATACAATAATAATTCTGATATCTCTTTTCTTAGTCTGACAGGATTGACACCGTACACCTTTCAGTTGGACCGCTCACCAGGGAGTCAGCGAAGGCGACAGTTGCTCAACACGTATCTCTATTAAATTGATCTCAACGATGGATGAGATGCTAAAACTTGGAATGCGTTTCCAAATGTAGGGAGGTTAGGAAGAACAAATGAGAGGATGATTACAATCAAATTCATAAGGATGATTCGTCGTCTTTGGCACGATTGTGTATTTACTTCACTTAGAATTGATTGATGGTTCTTACATGTCCTACAAATGTAAAAAGAGAAGAGGAAAGTAAAGGAGAGAGAGGACGGAGATGGTAAGTCTCAGAAGCGGTTACCTCAACTACAAGGAGAGCGTTGTGTTAGTTGCTGCACAACTAATCAAACAAAATAAACTTTAAATGAAAGAGAGTTGTCTTTCTAATTTATTTGAACTCGTAGTGAGGGATAACAATGTCTCCTTTTAGGGCTCAGGTTTGTCGTTCCCAGGCTAGGATACACAAAGTAAAGAAATGGTAAGAAAAAGTAAAATTAAAAAAAATAATAAATGGGCAAAATATGCAAAAATGAAATAAAAAAAAAAGGAAATCAATAAGTAAAACAATAGTGGTTAAGTGTATAACCAAAATAGGAAGAGGGGTAAAACGCATTCAAATAATTAAAGGTCTGAATAGCATATATTCAGATGGGTAATAAATAAATTAGGAAGAATAAGTTTACTTAAACTTCCAAAGTTCAAGGCTTATTCATTCCTAAAATAATAAGACCCAAAAGAGAATACTAGAAATAAAAGATCATATGAAATGATCTGAGAGGGAAATTTTAAATGATTCAAAATAAATTTAATGTTTCAATTAAATTTCAATTTGACAATTAATAATTGTGAGTCAGTATTTCCCTTTCTAGTAAAATGAAAATAAGTGGTCTAGTGAGAAAACAGAGCGATAAAAAGAAAGAGACTAACAAGTGTTAGTTAAGATGTTGAAAATGGTTAAATCACGTCAGCGTTGCCCAAACACACATTATTCTACCACTGGATGGTAATGCTAACGGCTAACCTTTGAGGCTAGTGGCTTTAGTATAGACTTCAATGTAAATGCAATGGTTTCGTTAGCTTAGCGACACCGCAGAGTTTGTGCGCTGCGCGTGCACAGTTCAGAGTTGCTCCGGAAGTACGTTAGGCTTCCGGGTCACGGTCGTCACTATGGCAACCAAAACACATTCTAGTGGATCAGCACATGAATCGTTGCATTGTTGCAAATACAGTTAAGCATGTTACATGAAATGTCGGCTCATTTCAACACTGTACAAATAACAACACCGCCTTTCAGTTGGTTTTGCGATGTGGCACTTAAACTCTCAGTTTGTATAGAGTTAAATTTATCTTAATTCAAATAGCAGCTTCCTGCTGTAGTTAAGGGAACACAGTTATATCAATCTCAGCAATTTGAATCTCCGTGCCAGTTTTTCTGGACACAAACATAAAAGTTTTCCTTCGCTGTTGGTACACAGTTAAAATTTACTTGATCAAGCTTTTAAAACACTCCCATTCAAATTACTCTCGGACACACGCAGTGTTACGCGAGATTGCATTCACTTTGTGAACGGATACAAATGGGCAAACATTGTTCTCTAATGTTTAACGTTAATTTAGGGGAGTAGAATATCAAAATTGATTCGGCAGTGGAACACGCACTGGCAATCAAACTATATGAAATATGAATACGAGGACTTTGATAAATAGATTGAGGAACCCGCTCAAAACTATTCTTTATTCACCGATTTATATCCCTTTTGAAACACTAACAGTTTAGCTCCGTTCAGCAAACAGTGACTGAGATAGCGTTTGAGACACTGGAACATGCAGTGAAATCAAATCAGCTATAAAACAAGGCATTACACAAATGAGGAACACGCTCAATTTCTACCTTATTGTACGATCTCAGATGTTTACTTTTAAGTTCACTTACTGCTGTTAACATTGAAGAGGCGGACTGGAGTTCTAGCTGTGTCCTCTAACTGCTCTTATTCATTTGAGGGGGGGCGCGCTGCTTACGTCACACTCTCAAACACACACGTCTCGCAAGCTTCTCATCTTTCATTCCTTTAGCAAAATCAAAGATTAAATAACTTGGTTTATGCTCACAATTTAGATTAAACTGCCCGCAATCATTCTCCACCATAATAAATGTAAGGGAAACAGGTCAATTTAGCTCAAAGGGAATCATTTAAGATTTTAAAGGGAATTTGAACAGAATCACTGTTTCACGGCTGCTCACGGAGACGCGCCTGCGGTTCAGTGAACGAGCCGTTTAACATCAAATCTGCGCTGGATACTAATATCCAAACTATAGTGAAAACACTATCAATTAGCACAGTAACAAGATCGACAGTTTAAGACATTAACTTGTAAGCACAAAACACAAGATACTTCTCTTTTCAATATGAATAAGGCTTTATTAGATAAATCTAAGACATATAAACTAATCTAACACATAAACGCACGCACACACACACATTCACACAAGTTGCAGGAAGGTCGAAAGTTAGGGAAAGATGAGTTTAAGAGAATGGAAATATGGAATCCCAAGTTAACAGCAATACGTTAAATTGCATAGACATGAACAACCATCAATCACGTAATTAGCCTTTGCATTGAGTTCCTCAATGTGACTAAAATTATATTAGATACACCAGTACAACAAATATCTGGGGATACGTTGCCTTAGTTTCCTGTGAAAGGGACTCCCGTTGAAAGGGGTATCCCGGTGTCGCTGATTGGCTGGAAGTTCAGTAGTGAAGTGACGTCTTGGGAAGCCCGTGGTTGTTGGGCGTTGGCTGACAGTGCAGAGTCGTGTGCGCTGGTCGAAGTTGAACGGGCATCCGAGGTCAGGCGTTGGAGACTCGACGTTACAAAACTTAACTCAGAACACAAAACTCTCAAACGGAAAAGAAAAGAAATAAAGTTTGACGAGACTAGGTTGTGTTCCTTCTCATAGTAGCAGCAGTAGGCAGGCACGCTGGAACCGCGCTCAAAGAACAATGACGACTAACCGCATGGCTAGATGCTTATAGCTAAAGCTAGGTAGCAAAGCTACAAGCTAAAAGCTAAGAGCAGGCATGACTGATAGCAGCAGCTAGACTAGAACTAAAAGCCGACATGGCTAATAGCAGCAGGCAGACTAAAAGCAAGGCATGACTAAAAGCGAAATTACATCGTGTCCAAAGTATTTAAAACTTCCTGTTGGCCACCCCTCAAATGTTGCCTTGACCAATCAGATATGTTCTTGAGTCTTGGGTATCATAAATCATTTGTTTATCTTACCAAGCATGTGGTTCTTGCCTCACAGGGTCTAATTTTGGACATGATTCCTATAACATGATTATGATATATTTTACAAATAAATGATTGTCAGGGCAATATCAAGCAAGAAAATTCAATCACACACATATCAAACACGACTATGTACCCTTCAGCTATACCATAGTCATTTAAAGAAAACATACACGATAAGTGATTATAACATGATAGTCAAATGTGTGGGTTACACGTAAATGAATATGGAGTTAAGCAATAGAATGATTCATTCATAAGTCTTTTTTGAGTTCATTCTGGTCCATATATAATGTATAAAAAGGGTTTCTTTGCCATTCTCTGGCAAAGGACTTTTCTGTGAAGACAAAGGTTTAAAGCCCTTCCCCCTTAGGAATTTCAGTCTGGTTTCACTGGCTGGGGGGGGGAAGTCAATGCAAGTATTTAACTTGATCTCCTGGGTTTACATGTGATGTCCAGCGTTGCATTCCAATCACGAACAATAAATTTGACAATCTCTTCTTTGAATTAAAATTGTCAATAATTGTTCTATTGGTGTTATTGTTGAAAGCTGTTGTGTGAACAAGTTGGTTGGTTGGTTATCTTGTTTGGTTCCTGTGGCACTAGAACTGATTTATGACTTCCTGAGGAATTCAGCTCATGTTTCAATGCACACAGCTCTGATAGACTCTTTGATTTGTCTGATTTGACTCATTTCTGCTACAGAGTACTGTGTCGAAGACGCATATGGGAAAAAACCCTTTTTTCTCCTGAACTGAAGCCTTATTCAATCACGCAGTGAAATTGCACAGCCATTGGTTCGTGCAGTGTTATTAAAACAAACCAATGGCTTGGCAGCAGTGCTGCACGAACCTATGGCGG
The DNA here is from genome assembly GCF_003368295.1 of Carassius auratus. Lineage (NCBI taxonomy): Eukaryota > Metazoa > Chordata > Actinopteri > Cypriniformes > Cyprinidae > Carassius > Carassius auratus. Next base: position 41,814 of record NW_020525959.1, on the reverse strand, counting down.
CGAAGCCCTGCCAAAGCTTGCCGAAATGGGCGGGGAATCTGGCTATATATTGGCCGCTTCGCCACAGGAATTCTGGTTACTTCGACTGAAGCGACGACTGAGTTGTGCAGCCTTTTTAGCATGGCAAGGAACGCAGTACTCATTCCCGTATTTCAGGGAACCGAGGTTACATTAGTAACCGAGTAAGTTCCCTTTTAATACTTCACTCGTACTCCGTCGAAGACGCATATGGGAACCCAGTTCAATCACGCCATGCTAAGAAGGGAGGACGACCAACGCAATCATACTTGATCTGTGAAACGAAGATATGACAATATTAACTAGGAGCAGAATAAGCTCAATGAGGTTACGTCTGGCGTAGCCTGATCATCCCGTGTTCGTATCGCCTCAGTACCAAAGGGACCGAGTGCATACGAGTAGAGTTTGAGCCTTGGGCAAGAATGGCCAAGAGCATGCACATGAGGAACAAGAAGGTGACCTTCACAGAGAAAGTACCCTAGCATGAAGCGCCAGGACGTCTAGATTATAAAATCTAGCAAATGTGGACGGCGAGTTCCAGCCAGCCTCCTCACAAATTTCTGCGATAGTCACACCACTAGACCATGCCCAAGACGAAGACACTGCTCTCGTCGAATGGGCTCCCCTTACGAAAATTAACCATGGTTTTACTACAAATAAAACCAAAAAACCATGGTTACTGTAGTTAAACCATGGTAACCACAAATTAACCATGGTTTTGCTATATTAACCATAGTTTTACCATGGTATTTGTAGTAAATCTGTGGTTTTACAAATGGCAGTCAATACGCCAAAAAACCATTGGTTACTACAGTTTTACTATAATAAAACCATGGTTATTTTTCATAAGGGTCTTACTCCAATTGGGCTTTGCAGGCCCAGAGAAGAGTAGGCTAGCTGGATTGCATCAACAATCCACCTTGAAAGTCTTTTCTTTGAGACCGGTAACCCTCTGGTGCGGTTTCCAAAGCATATGAAGAGCTGTTCTGATCGCCTTATTGGCGCAGAACGCTCTATGTAGACTTTTAGAGCCCTCACTGGGCAAAGTAGATTCAGCCCTGGATCCTCCTCTGTGTTTTGTAACGCAGAGAGGGTGACCACTTGTTCTCTAAAAGGTGTGGAGAGCACCTTTGGCACATAGCCATGCCTCGGTTTCAGGACGACCCTCGAGTCGTTAGGCCTGAATTGTAGGCAATTAAGGCTTATCGAGAGTGCTTGCAAATTGCCCACACGCTTAACAGATGCTAGTGCCAACAGCAGAGTGGTCTTTAGCGACAGGGCCTTAAGGCCTATGGACTGTAGCGGTTCAAAGGGGGCCCCCTTCAGGGCTCTCAGCACCGTGGGCAGGTCCCATGAAGGGACGGTGGGAGGGCAAGGTGGATGAAGCCGTCTGGTACATCTCATAAATCGAACAACTAAGTCGTTTCTGCCCACCGACTGGCCTGCTATAAGGGCGTGTGACGCCGCTATAGTTGCTACGTAGACCTTGAGCGTGGAGGGGGATCGTCCCTTCTCCAAGAGCTCTTGCAAAAATGACAGTATCACTGATACGTCACAAGAGGTAGGGTTTTCACCATGGTCTGAGCACCATGTGGAGAACACAGACCATTTGGAGGCATAGAGGCATTGTGTAGATGGAGCTCTAGCCTGTGAAATTGTGTCTAGCACACGCTCAGGGAGTCCCGCGGGCTCCCGTCGAGCGACCAAAGGTGGAGAGACCACCTCTCTGGGTGTGGATGCCAAATCGTCCCGTCCGCCTGAGAAAGGAGGTCCCGTCTCATGGGAATGGGCCATGGGGCCGCAGTCAGCATCTGTGACAGGTCGGCTATCCAGTGCTGATTTTCCCAGAGTGGGGCTACAACAGAACCCTGCATCTCTGGTCCCTGACCTGCCTCATTACTTGGGGAATCAGAGGAACCGGAGGAAAAGCATACAGAAGATGGTTGGGCCAGTCCTTGGACAACGTGTCCTTGATCTTGGAAAAATATGTTGGGCAATGAGAGTTGTCTTTTGAGGCAAAGAGGTCTATTTCCGCTCTGCCAAAGACCTCCCATATCTTCTGAACCATCTGCGGGTGGAGTCTCCACTCTTCTGAGGAGACTCCGCTTCTTGACAGCATATCCGCACCCTTGTTCAGCTTGCCCGGAAGATGCACTGCTCTCAGGGACCCCAAATTGCTTTGGGTCCATTCCAGCAGTCGCGATGTCAGTCTGAAGAGACACGTCGATGACAGCCCACCTTGGTGATTTATGTAAGAGACCACCGTCATGCTGTCTGATCTGACCAGCAAGTGGTGGCTTTAGGTCTGAAAGGAAGCTCTGGCAGGCTCGTTGAACTGCAATCATCTCGAGGCAGTTGATGTGAAGCCTGCTCTCCTCTTTCGAGCACGGGCCGAAAGCGGGTTTCCCTTCGCACAGCGCATCCCAACCCTTGTTGGACGCGTCTGTGGAGATCACTTTCCTTCTGCAAACCATACCAAGTGGAGCACCCTGTTCCATCCATTGCATGTTCCTCCAAGGGGTCAGGGCCGAAATACAGTCCTGACTCACCTTGATATTCAAGCGTCCGTGACGCCATGCATGAGGTGGAACACGCAGTTTCAGCCAATATTGGAGGGGGCACATACGTAGCAGCCTGAGCTCCAGCACCGGTGATGCCGCCGCCATGATACCCAGCAGCTTCTGGAATGTCTTTAGGGGTCGAGAGGCACCGATTTTGAAAGAGGCTGCAAGTCACTGTAGAGCTGCAGCGCGCTCCTTCACCATTGTTGCCCTCATCGTCACTGAGTCTAACACTGTTCCCAGAAACGATATCCGTCAGCTGGGGGACAGTGAGCTCTTGACAAAAAATCACCCTGAGCCCCAGGCATTCCAGATGGCTGAGGAGCACATTTCTGTAACCCAATGCCTCCCCCTCTGACTGAGATAGTACTAGCCAGTCGTCGAGGTATTGAGAATGCGGAGTTCCTTCTGCCTGAGAGGGGAGAGATCCGCATCCATGCACTTTGTAAACATGCGAGGCGCCAGAGACAGCCCAAAGGGGAGGACCTTGTATTGGTAAGCCACGCTCTCGAAGGCAAATCTCAAGAACGGCCTGTGACGGGGGGCTATCTGGATGTGAAAGTAAGCGTCTTTCAGATCCAGCGAAAAGAACCAATCCCCTGAGCGTATTTGCGAGAGGATTTGTTTCAATGTGATCATTCTGAAGCCCCGTCTCATGAGGGCACGGTTCAGATGTCTTAAATCGAGGATGGGGCGCAGCCCGCCATCCTTCTTGGGAACTAGGAAGTAACGGCTGTAAAACCCTGAGTCGCGGTGTGCTGGGGGAACGATTTCTATAGCTCCCTTCACCAGCAGATTTTCCACTTCGGCACGAAGAACGTGAGCGTTCTCGTTGTGCACCGAAGTGGTGACCGCCCCGCGAAAGCGTGGTGGCCGTCGTGTGAACTGAAGGGAATAGCCGTGTTTTATTATTCCCATGACCCAATCTGATACCCCGGGAATCGCTTGCCATTGTGAGGCCCAGATGGACCTGTTTTATTAACTCGAGTGATTGACCGCCGTGAGGGGACATAGCACTCGTGAGTGTTGTGTGAGGAAAACTGCTCTTTTTGTGAAGGAGTGTGTTTTTTATTTTTTTGCACTTTAACAGCACTTTGCTGTCTGGGCACTAACAAGGGCCCATTTTTTGCAGCAAGAACAACTTCGTCGACATCTGGAGATGGACGGTAGAACACACGGGGCAACTTGGGGGGTGGTCCGGCTGTGGCGAGACATAGCCCCCTCCTCTTTCTTTCCTGTCAATCAGGATGACGGCGGTGGCACGGGGTCCAGCACTATCTTGGGCCGGGGTCCCATGCGCTTAGGGAACTGATACCGCCTGGTGGCCGAGCGAGAATGGTGTCGAAGCTCGGGTTTCACCGGCTGGGCAGCAGTGGTAGCAGCGGGCGCTTGCTTAGGAGGCTGGCGAGTCGGCACCTGTCTGGGGCGACTGGCATCAGCAGATAAAGCGCGCTTTGGCAGGAAGTGTTGCATTGCCTGGGACGACTTCTGCGCCTCTGTGAAACGCTCGGCGAATCCCTGGGCTCTGGAAGCATCCTTGATCTCCGTGAGGTTAAGCCATAAATGGCGCTCCAGGACGACCAGGTTAGCCATCTTGGTAGCACGCAACGCCAAGTCTGTTGCACTTCTCAGCTTCCTGAGCGTGGCGACATCCGGGCCAGACTCGTCGGTGCCGATGAGTAGGCATGCCCGGCGAGCGCCGATGTCATATGGCAGGGTTTGGATGGATGGTTGGCCTTGGCTTTCCATCCAATAGCTGCTGGCGGGCAGAGATGCACGGCCACAGACTCGTCCAGCGGCAGCAGTCGTTCGTATCCTCTTTCTGAGTAGGGGGCGCGCCATGATTTAGTGAGCTCGTCGTGGACCTCCGGGAAGAACGGAGCAGTTCGCTGACGAGGGGCTTGCTGGCACCCCGGCAGAAACCATTCATCCAGACGGCTACGGGCTGGTTACTCTGGAGGAAACCAATCCAGACCCGGCTCATCCACTGCCCTGGAGAGAACGCGGATAAGCTCGGCGTCCATCCCGAGTTTCGAGCGGCTGGGTTCAGATGACATCGAGGGGACTGGGTCCGGCGAGCCCGACAGCTCCTCAGCATCTGAAGCGGCTAGAGACATGCTGTCCTCTAGCAGTTCCTCCTCAGTCCCTCCAAACAAAACCAGATCACTCACGGCAGCAGAGGGACACTGGTCTGGCTGTACAAAGAGGACTGGGGAATCCCCTCTGGGCAGAGAAAACAAGGCACGCGGGGGCTGAGCCGACGTGAGCTCGCTTTCATCCTGCTGCTTTGATCCTCTGCCCCGCCTTTTCTTCCTCGCCGGCTAGCGGGAGGAAGAAAAAGGGAGGGCGCGAGGAGCGAGATCGCTCTCTGAAAAGAAAGCGTTTTGCGAGCGCAGAGAGGCGATATTCATGTTCTCGCAATGTGAATCTGAATTCCTGTGGCGAAGCGGCCAATATATAGCCAGATTCCCCGCCCATTTCGGCGGGCTTTGCTGCCATAGGTTCATGCAGCACTGCTGCCAAGCCATTGGTTTGTTTTAATAACACTACACGATCCAATGGCTGTGCAGTTTCACTGCATGATTGAACAAGGCTTCAGTTCAGGAGAAAAAAGGGGTTTTTCCCATATGCGTCTTCGACGCAGTACGAGTGAAGTATTGAAAGGGAACTTATGTTAGAGCCTCAATGCTCAGGTTTGTCAGTTCACAGCATTCTGAGAACACTAATGCTGAAATAGTGTTTCTGTTGAAATGATGTGGAAACAAGCCCAAATATGCTAAAAACCATTTCTCTCATTTAGATAATGTTGCTTCATTCAATGATAAATACAAATCTTGCCAAAATGAAAGATGCCTCTGTCTTGTGATTAGAAATGTTTTTTGCAAGACAGAAAGACAGTTTTAATGTGTAAGAATTAGGGCCGGGACTCGATAAAAAAAAAAAAAAAAAAAAAATCTAAATAGAGGCTTTGTAATTAATTAATCAAAATTAATCGCATTTTAATCGCATATAAATATTTGACCTGAGAACAGTGAGCAGTAATTTTTTTTCACATGGATTTATAGTATACCATTGAATAATGACTGAATACATAAGCTTAAGCAACAAAATATTGTTTATTTTTGTTCAACCAAGTCTAGCAGACCAGTGCAATTTTTGCCATTAAGTGTAGCAATAGCATATTTAGAAACAATTTAGAAATAGTAAATTTCAGAAATTCAGGTAGCTTATAGGTGCTGGAACCTTCTGTAAAGTGTTTTTTAAGTAATACACAATACTGTCAATTACATTCAGAACATTGGAAACCCTGACTATTAGAAAACATCTCTCTGTTGCTTCAGAGGCCATTACATACTAAGTCCAACTCTCAATAACCTTGGCCAAAACAAAGAGTTCAACATAAACTGCCAGTTGCACCAACAAAATAATACATAGTTCAACATAAAGTGTAAAGTCCATGCTAGCTGCTATATGTTTTGCGTTGAGGTGATACTTAAGGCTCGATGTGCTGCGGTGATATGCGAACGCTAGTTGGTGCTTCAGTATAATCGGTCCACCGAAACTCATCCAGTGAGAAACGTTCCGCGGTGCAAAAATAAGTTATTAAAAATGCGGGAATTTTTTTTTAATTAATCTTATTAATCTAATTAATTAATCTTAATTAACGCGTTATTTTTTGTGTAATTAATTAATCTCAATTAACGAGTTAAACTCCCGACCCTAGTTAGAATGCCTATGCACATAAACTTATGTTAGAGCCTCAATGCTCAGGTTTGTCAGTTCACAGCATTCTGAGATCACTAATGCTGAAATACTGTTTCTGTTGAAATGAAGTGGAAACAAGCCCAAATATGCTAAAAACCATCTTTCTCAGTTAGAGAATGTTGCTTCATTCCATGTTAAATACAAATCTTGCCAAAATGAAAGATGCCTCTGTCTTGTGAATAGAAATGCTTTTTGCAAGACAGAAAGACAGTTTTTAATGTGTTAGAATTCCTAGGCACATGAACTTATGTAAGAGTTTCAATGGTCAGGTTTGTCAGTTCACAGCTTTCTGAGAACACTAATGCTGAAATAGTGTTTCTGTTGAAATGAAGTGGAAACAAGCCCAAATATGCTAAAAACCATCTTTCTCAGTTAGAGAATGTTGCTTCATTCCATGTTAAATACAAATCTTGCCAAAATGAAAGATGCCTCTGTCTTATGAATTGAATTGTTTTTTGCAAATGCAGAGAGACAGTTTTTAATGTGTTAGAATTCCTATGCAAATAAACATGTTAGAGCCTCAATGCTCAGGTTTGTCAGTTCACAGCATTTTGAGAACACTAATGCTGAAATAATGTTTCTGTTGAAATGAAGTGGAAACAAGCCCAAATATGCTAAAAACCATCGTTCTCAGTTAGAGAATGTTGCTTCATTCCATGTTAAATACAAATCTTGAAAAAATGAAAGATGTCTCTGTCTTGTGAATAGAAATGCTTTTGGCAAATAGAAAGACAGTTTTTAATGTGTTAGAATTCCTATGCACATAAACTTATGTTAGAGCCTCAATGCTCAGGTTTGTCAGTTCACAGCATTCTGAGATCACTAATGCTGAAATACTGTTTCTGTTGAAATGAAGTGGAAACAAGCCCAAATATGCTAAAAACCATCTTTCTCAGTTAGAGAATGTTGCTTCATTCCATGTTAAATACAAATCTTGCCAAAATGAAAGATGCCTCTGTCTTGTGAATAGAAATGCTTTTTGCAAGACAGAAAGACAGTTTTTAATGTGTTAGAATTCCTAGGCACATGAACTTATGTAAGAGTTTCAATGGTCAGGTTTGTCAGTTCACAGCTTTCTGAGAACACTAATGCTGAAATAGTGTTTCTGTTGAAATGAAGTGGAAACAAGCCCAAATATGCTAAAAACCATCTTTCTCAGTTAGAGAATGTTGCTTCATTCCATGTTAAATACAAATCTTGCCAAAATGAAAGATGCCTCTGTCTTATGAATTGAATTGTTTTTTGCAAATGCAGAGAGACAGTTTTTAATGTGTTAGAATTCCTATGCAAATAAACATGTTAGAGCCTCAATGCTCAGGTTTGTCAGTTCACAGCATTTTGAGAACACTAATGCTGAAATAATGTTTCTGTTGAAATGAAGTGGAAACAAGCCCAAATATGCTAAAAACCATCGTTCTCAGTTAGAGAATGTTGCTTCATTCCATGTTAAATACAAATCTTGAAAAAATGAAAGATGTCTCTGTCTTGTGAATAGAAATGCTTTTGGCAAATAGAAAGACAGTTTTTAATGTGTTAGAATTCCTATGCACATAAACTTATGTAAGAACCTTAATGCTCAGGTTTGTCAGTTCACAGCATTCTGAGAACACTAATGCTGAAATTGTGTTTCTGTTGAAATGAAGTGGAAACAAGCCCAAATATGCTAAAAACCATCTCTATCAGTTAGATAATGTTGCTTCTTTCAATGTTAAATACAAATCTTGCCAAAAAGAAAGATGCATTTGTCTTGTGATAAGGGAATGCTTTTTGCAAGACAGAAAGACAGTTTTTAATGTGTTAAAACTCCTATGCACATAAACTTATGTTAGATCCTCTATGCTCAGGTTTGTCAGTTCACAGCATTCTGAGATCACTAATGCTGAAATGGTGTTTCTGTTGAAATCAAGTGGAAACAAGCCCAAATATGCTAAAAACCACCTTTCTCAGTTAGAGAATGTTGCTTCATTCCATGTTAAATACAAATCTTGCCAAAATGAAAGATGACTCTGTCTTATGAATTGACTTGTTTTTCAATGCAGAGAGACAGTTTTTAATGTGTTAGAATTCCTATGCACAATAAACATGTTAGAGCCTCAATGCTCAGGTTTGTCAGTTCACAGCATTCTGAGAACACTAATGCTGAAATAGTGTTTCTGTTGAAATTAAGTGGAAACAAGCCCAAATATGCTAAAAACCATCTCTCTCAGTTAGATAATGTTGCTTCTTTCAATGTTAAATACAAATCTCGCCAAAAAGAAAGATACCTCTGTCTTGTGATTAGGAAGGCTTTTTGCAAGACAGAAAGACAGTTTTTAATGTGTTAGAATTCCTATGCACATAAACTTATGTTAGAGCCTCAATGCTCAGGTTTGTCAGTTCACAGCTTTCTGAGATCACTAATGCTGAAATACTGTTTCTGTTGAAATGAAGTGGAAACAAGCCCAAATATGCTAAAAACCATCTTTCTCAGTTAGAGAATGTTGCTTCATTCCATGTTAAATACAAATCTTGCCAAAATGAAAGATGCCTCTGTCTTGTGAATAGAAATGCTTTTTGCAAGACAGAAAGACAGTTTTTAATGTGTTAGAATTCCTAGGCACATGAACTTATGTAAGAGTTTCAATGGTCAGGTTTGTCAGTTCACAGCTTTCTGAGAACACTAATGCTGAAATAGTGTTTCTGTTGAAATGAAGTGGAAACAAGCCCAAATATGCTAAAAACCATCTTTCTCAGTTAGAGAATGTTGCTTCATTCCATGTTAAATACAAATCTTGCCAAAATGAAAGATGCCTCTGTCTTATGAATTGAATTGTTTTTTGCAAATGCAGAGAGACAGTTTTTAATGTGTTAGAATTCCTATGCAAATAAACATGTTAGAGCCTCAATGCTCAGGTTTGTCAGTTCACAGCATTTTGAGAACACTAATGCTGAAATAATGTTTCTGTTGAAATGAAGTGGAAACAAGCCCAAATATGCTAAAAACCATCGTTCTCAGTTAGAGAATGTTGCTTCATTCCATGTTAAATACAAATCTTGAAAAAATGAAAGATGTCTCTGTCTTGTGAATAGAAATGCTTTTGGCAAATAGAAAGACAGTTTTTAATGTGTTAGAATTCCTATGCACATAAACTTATGTAAGAACCTTAATGCTCAGGTTTGTCAGTTCACAGCATTCTGAGAACACTAATGCTGAAATTGTGTTTCTGTTGAAATGAAGTGGAAACAAGCCCAAATATGCTAAAAACCATCTCTATCAGTTAGATAATGTTGCTTCTTTCAATGTTAAATACAAATCTTGCCAAAAAGAAAGATGCATTTGTCTTGTGATAAGGGAATGCTTTTTGCAAGACAGAAAGACAGTTTTTAATGTGTTAAAACTCCTATGCACATAAACTTATGTTAGATCCTCTATGCTCAGGTTTGTCAGTTCACAGCATTCTGAGATCACTAATGCTGAAATGGTGTTTCTGTTGAAATCAAGTGGAAACAAGCCCAAATATGCTAAAAACCACCTTTCTCAGTTAGAGAATGTTGCTTCATTCCATGTTAAATACAAATCTTGCCAAAATGAAAGATGACTCTGTCTTATGAATTGACTTGTTTTTCAATGCAGAGAGACAGTTTTTAATGTGTTAGAATTCCTATGCACAATAAACATGTTAGAGCCTCAATGCTCAGGTTTGTCAGTTCACAGCATTCTGAGAACACTAATGCTGAAATAGTGTTTCTGTTGAAATTAAGTGGAAACAAGCCCAAATATGCTAAAAACCATCTCTCTCAGTTAGATAATGTTGCTTCTTTCAATGTTAAATACAAATCTCGCCAAAAAGAAAGATACCTCTGTCTTGTGATTAGGAAGGCTTTTTGCAAGACAGAAAGACAGTTTTTAATGTGTTAGAACTCCTATGCCCATAAACTTATGTTAGAGCCTCAATGCTCAGGTTTGTCAGTTCACAGCATTCTGAGATCACTAATGCTGAAATAGTGTTTCTGTTGAAATGAATTGGAAACAAGCCCAAATATGCTAAAAACCATCTTTCTCAGTTAGAGAATGTTGCTTCATTCCATGTTAAATACAAATCTTTCCAAAATGAAAGATGCCTCTGTCTTGTGAATAGAAATGCTTTTTGCAAGACAGAAAGACAGTTTTTAATGTGTTAGAATTCCTAGGCACATGAACTTATGTTAGAGCTTCAATGGTCAGGCTTGTCACTTCACAGCATTCTGAGAAAACTTAATGCTGAAATAGTGTTTATTTTTAAATGAAGTGGAAACAAGCCTAAATATGCTAAAACCCATTTCTCTCAGTTAGATAATGTTTCTTCATTCCATGTTAAATACAAATCTTACCAAAATGAAAGATGCCTCTGTCTTGTGATTAGAAATGCTTTTTGCAAGACAGAAATAATTTTTTTAATGTGTTAGAATTCCTATGCACATTAAAGGTATGGTAGAGCTTCAATGCTCAGGTTTGTCAGTTCACAGCATTCTCAGAAAACTTAATGCTGAAATAGTGTTTCTGTTGAAATCAGAATCAGAATCAGAAAGAGCTTTATTGCCAAGTATGCTTGCGCATACAAGGAATTTGTTTTAGTGACATAAGCTTCCTTTACAGAGAGACACAAACACACAGACAAAAAATAAATAAATAAATAAAAATAATAAAAATAAAAAAATTGTAGGCAAATAAATAAGTGTATAAACAATTGTTCTATAAATTATAATGGAATATGATTGAATAAGATGCAGGGATGTACTAGGATGGAGGGTAACAAATAAATATAAGGATATTGCATTTTTTTTTTTTTTTTTTTTTGCATAAGCATAAGTGGGGAACATTTAACTGTTCATGAGGTAGATTGCCTGGGGGAAGAAACTGTTTTCGTGCCTGACTGTCCTGGTATTTGCGGCTCTGAGGCGGCGGCCAGATGGCAAAAGTTCAAAAATGGGGTGACTTGGATGTGAGGGATCCAGAGTGATTTTATGAGCCCTTTTTTCCTCACTCTGGATGTATACAGTTCTTGAAGGGTGGGCAGGGGAGCACCAATAATCCTTTCAGCAGTCCGAACAGTTCTCTGTAGTCTTCTGATGTCTGATTTTGTTGCTGAGCCAAACCAGACAGTTATAGAAGTACACAGTACAGACTCAATGACGGCTGAGTAGAACTGTTTCAGCAGCTCCTGTGGCAGGTTAAACTTCCTTCGCTGGCGAAGAAAGTACAACCTCTGCTGGGCCTTTTTCACAATGGAGTCAATGTGATTGTCCCACTTCAGGTCATGAGAGATGGTGGTTCCCAGGAATCTGAATGACTCCACTGCAGTCACAGTGCTGTTCATGATGGTGAGTGCGGAAAGTGCAGGGGGGTTTCTCCTAAAGTCCACGATCATCTCCACTGTTTTGAGCATATTTGGGCTTGTTTCCACTTAATTTAAACAGAAACACTATTTCAGCATTAGTGATCTCAGAATGCTGTGAACTGACAAACTTGAGCATTGAGGCTCTAACATAAGTTTATGTGCATAGGCATTCTAACACATTAAAAACTGTCTTTCTGTCTTGCAAAAAGCATTTCTATTCACAAGACAGAGGAATCTTTCATTTTGGCAAGATTTGTATTTAACAATGAATGAAGCAACATTTGCTAACTGAGAAAGATGGTTTTTAGCATATTTGGGCTTTTAAACAGAAACACTATTTCAGCATTAGTGTTCTCAGAATGCTGTGAACTGACAAACCTGAGCATTTAGGCTCTAACATAAGTTTATGTACATAGGCAATCTAACACATTAATAACTGTCTTTCTGTCTTGCAAAAAACATTTCTAATCACAAGACAGAGAGATCTGTCATTTTGGCAAGATTTGTATTTATCATTGAACAACCCATTCTCACTCCAAAGGCGCCAAAAACCGAAGCATGGTCAAGCGCCCCTAGCGTCACTTTTATGACGCCAAATGTGCCTCTCAGCGTCGAATATCGAAGCACTACGACCTTCATTGCTTTCAGTGGGAAACTTTTGGCGTCAGAATTCGACACGGGACATGAGATGTTTATCGCTATTTAGTCTCATTCAGCACACATCGTGATACTTGCTATCAGTTCCACAGTTTGGGTGAGTAGTCGTAAATACGCTCTTTTAATGCCTTTTATAAAATGTATTCTGTCTTCTTTATTAATCAGATTAGTGCCATATGTTTAATCGCTGTATTATATGAGTCATCCGCGGCTGTCTTTGAGTTTCATTGCGTTTAAATAAATGAACAAAGCTGCTAATTAGTGTGATTAAACTCTATCTGTCACATGACGTGCCATAGACTTTCAATCCGTTTTATATTATTATTAATTTCAGGATCAATGATGTAAGTTGTATTTGTAGTAAAATCATGGTAATCACGACACTTACAAAAGTAATAAATGAAATGTGAAGTTAAAACACAGTAAACGGGACATTAGTAACTATAACTGTAGTTTTACTATGGTATATTAATAATCAATGCAACAATACAATAATCACCAAACCAGCTATGTTTGTATCACTGTAATGTTAGTGTTTTTATGTGCTTTTATATGACAGATATCACAGTAATCATATGTTCTGTACCATGCTTTTAATACCTTTTAATGTAAATCCAAAAAAAAATTATAAATGAATAAAAAATTAATTTTTTCATCTTGCAGTTCATTCATATCAGTTTATATCTAAATATTATGCTCACAGATCATTATTAACATTCTGTATATAATTTAATTTTATTTTCTCTCCCCTTTTTTATTTTTATTTTTATCTGAAAAGACGTAAAGGAAGCCCAGTGGTGTTTCTGGAGAGGGATTCCTTCAGAAATGGAGAAGAGAGAAAGCTGCGGAGGCAGATATTTGCAGCAATAAGTCTGTGATAGTTTGTCTCTTTTATCAAACATTCCTGCTGTTATAATTTGTACAGCATTTGTTGTTTCTTAAACTGTTGCACTGTCCAAATACCCACACTTGCCATCTTTGCACTTGACCACTTGATTACTTATTTGACGTCTTTCCTGTATTTGGCCTAGTGTTCAAGTGAGCATGATGACCACAATGTGTGTCGAACTTTTCATGACCTGATGACTGTGTTTCCCAATCCTGATCCTGGAGAACCCCAGCACTGCACGGTTTTGGTGTCTCTCTTATCTGCCTTGGACTCTTCACTGATGAGCTGATGAGTTGAATCATGTGTGTTTGAATAGGGAGACATCTCAAATGTGCAGTGTTGGGGTTCTCCAGGACCAGGATTTGGAGCCACTGCCTTATGGGACCCTTATGTGTTTACAGAGATTTTTAATATCTAATTATCAATATTTCACATACTGTACATTGGACAGCTTTCCGTGACATCTTGTGAGATCTCGGCAAAAAGTCTGACAATTCATTCCAAAACATGATGCATGATGGGATACACTAAGCTTTGTATAGCGCTCCGGAGCAGTATTCGAGAATTTTAGTGTGTGTTAAGGACGCTGTGCTTTGGCATTATTAAGACCGGGGACAGTCTCGTTCACACACTGTCACGTACACACACTCTCAAGTGGCCAAGACTGCAAGTGTGGGTATCTGGTGTAGCAGAAATGAGTCGAACCAGACAAATTAAAGAGTCTATCAGAGCTGTGTGCATTGAAACGAGAGCCGAACTCCTCAGGAAGTCATAAATCAGTTCTAGTGCCACAGGAACCAAGCAAGATAACCAACCAACCAACTTGTTCACACAACAGCTTTCAACATTAACACCAATAGAACAATTATTAACAATTTTAATTCGAAGAAGAGATTGTCAAATTTATTGTTCATGATTGAAATGCAACGCTGGACATCACATGTAAACCCAGGAGATCATGTTAAATACTTGCACTGACTTCCCCCATCAGGCAGAATCAGACTGAAATTCCTAAGGGCTTTAAACCTTTGTCTTCACAGAAAAGTCCCTTTGCCAGAGAATGGCAAAGAAACTGCTTGTTGTACATTATATATGGACCAGAATGAACTCAAAAAGACTTATAAATGAATCGTTCCATTGCTTAACTCCATATTCATTTATGTGTAACCCACACATTTGACTATCATGTATAATTACTTATTGTGTATGTCTTTTTATAACTATAGGATACAAAGTCATGTCTAGTATTGATATAATCGAATTTTCTTGCTTGATATTGTCCTGACAATCATTTATTTGTAAAATATATCATAATTGTGTTATAGGAATCATGTCCAAAATCAGATCCTGTGAGGCAAGAACCACATGCTTGGTAAGATAAACAAATGATTTATGATACCCAAGACCATATCTGATTGGTCAAGGCAACATTTGAGGGGTGGCCAACAAGGAAGTTTAAATACTTTGGACCCCATGAAATTTAGCTTTTAGTTCTAGCATTGCTTGTGCTATCAGTCATGCCTTGCTTTTAGTCTGCTTTTAGTCCCTAGCTGCTGCTATTAGCCATGTCGGCTTTCAGTTCCAGCCTTGCTCGTGCTATCAGTCATGCCTGCTCTTAGCTTTTAGCTTGTAGCTTTGCTACCTAGCTTTAGCTTGTAGCATCTAGCCATGCGGTTAGTCATCATTGTTCTTTGAGCGCGGTTCCAGCGTGCCTGCCTGCTGCTACTATGCCACGATGAGAAGGAACACAACCTAGTCTCGTCAAACTTTAATTCTTTTCTTTTCCGTTTGAGAGTTTCGTGTTCTGAGTTAAGTTTTGTAACGTTGAGTCTCCGACGCCTGACCTCGGATGCCCGTTCAACTTCGACCAGCGCACACGACTCTGCACTTTCAGCCAACGCCCAACAACCACGGGCTTCCCAAGACACTTCACTACTGAACTTCCAGCCAATCAGCGACACTGGGATACCCCTTTCAACGGGAGTCCCTTTCACAGGAAACGAAGGCAATGTATCCCCAGATATTTGTTGTACTGGTGTATCTAATATAATTTTAGTCACATTGAGGAACTCAATGCAAGGGCTAATTACGTGATTGATGGTTGTTCATGTCTATGCAATTTAACGTATTGCTGTAAACTCGGAATTCCATATTTCCATTCTCTTAAACTCATCTTTTCCTAACTTTCGATCTTCCTGCAACTTGTGTGAATGTGTGAGTGCGTGCGTTTATGTGTTAGATTAGTTTATATGTCTTAGACTTATCTAATAAAGCCTTATTCATATTGAAAAGAGAAGTATCTTGTGTTTTGTGCTTACAAGTTAATGTCTTAAACTGCCGATCTTGTTACTGTGCTAATTGATAGTGTTTTCACTATAGTTTGGATATTCGTATCCAGCGCGGATTTGATGTTAAACGGCTCGTTCACTGAACCGCAGGCGGGTCTCCGTGGACAGCCGTGAAACAGTGATTCTGTTCAAATTCCCTTTAAAATCTTAAATGATTCCCTTTGAGCTAAATTGACCTGTTTCCCTTACATGAATGGTGGAGAAAAATGCGGGCAGTTTAATCTAAATTGCAGAAACCAAGTTATTTAATCTTTGATTTTGCTAAAGAATGAAAGATGAGAAGCTGGCGAGACGTGAGTGTGTTTGTGTGACCCGTGACGTAAGCAGCGCGCGCCCTCCCGCTTGAATGAAAGGAGCTAGAGGAGACTTTAACTCAAGTCCGTCTCTTCAATGTTAACAGCAGTAAGTAAACTTAAAAGTAAACATCTGAGATCGTACAATAAGGTAGAAATTGAGCGTTTCTCATTTGTGTAATGCCTTGTTTTATAGCTGATTTGATTTCACTGCGTGTTCCAGTGTCTCAAACGCTATCTCAGTCACTGTTTGCTGAACGGAGCTAAACTGTTAGTGTTTCAAAAGGGATATAAATCGGTGAATAAAGAATAGTTTTGAGCGTGTTCCTCAATCTATTTATCAAAGTCCCCGTATTCATATTTCATATAGTTTGATTGCCAGTGCGTGTTCCACTGCCGAATCAAATTTGATATTCGACTCCCCTAAGTTAACGTTAAACATTAGAGAACAATGTTTGCCCATTTGTATCCGTTCACAAAGTGAATGCAATCTCGCGTAATCCTGCGTGTGTCCGAGAGTAATTTGAATGGGAGTGTTTTAAAAGCTTGATCAAGTAAATTTTAACTGTGTACCAACAGCGAAGGAAAACTTTTATGTTTGTGTCCAGAAAAACTGGCACGGAGATTCAAATTGCTGAGATTGATATAATAACTACAGCAGGAAGCTGCTATTTGAATTAAGATAAATTTAACTCTATACAAACTGAGAGTTTAAGTGCCACATTGCAAAACCAACTGAAAGGCGGTGTTGTTATTTGTACAGTGTTGAAATGAGCCGACATTTCATGTAACATGCTTAACTGTATTTGCAACAATGCAACGATTCATGTGCTAATCCACTAGAATTTGTTTTGGTTGCCATAGTGACGACCGTGACCCGGAAGCCTTAACGTACTTCCGGAGCAACTCTGAACTGTGCACGCGCAGCGCACAAACTCCGCGGTGTCGCTAAGCTAATGAAACCATTGCATTTACATTGAAGTCTATACTAAAGCCACTAGCCTCAAAGGTTAGCCGTTAGCATTACCATCCAGTGGTAGAATAATGTGTGTTTGGGCAATGCTGACGTGATTTAACCATTTTAAACATCTTAACTAACACTTGTTAGTCTCTTTCTTTTTATCGCTCTCTTTTCTCACTAGACCACTTATTTTCATTTTACTAGAAAGGGAAATACTGACTCACAATTATTAATTGTCAAATTGAAATTTAATTGAAACATTAAATTTATTTTGAATCATTTAAAATTTCCCTCTCAGATCATTTCATATGATCTTTTATTTCTAGTATTCTCTTTTGGGCCTAATTATTTTAGGAATGAATAAGCCTTGAACTTTGGAAGTTAAGTAAACTTATTCTTCCTAATTTATTTATTACCCATCTGAATATATGCTATTCAGACCTTTACTTATTTGAATGCGTTTTACCCCTCTTCCTATTTTGGTTATACACTTAACCACTATTGTTTTACGTATTGATTTCCTCTTTTTAATTTCATTTTTGCATATTTTGCCCATTTATAAAAAAATTTAATTTTACTATTTCTTACCATTTCTTTACTTTGTGTATCCTAGCCTGGGAACGACAAACCTGAACCCTAAAAGGAGACATTGTTATCCCTCACTACGAGTTCAAATAAATTAGAAAGACAACTCTCTTTCACTTAAAGTTTATTTTGTTTGATTAGTTGTGCAGCAACTAACACAGCGCTCTCCTTATAGTTGAGATAACCGCTACTGAGACTTACCATCTCCTTCCTCTCTCTCCTTTACTTTCCTCTTCTCTTTTTACATTTGTAGGACATGTAAGAACCATCAATCAATTCTAATTGAATTAATTACACAATCGTGCCAAAGACGACGAATCATCCTTATGAATTTGATTGTAATCATCCTCTCATTTGTTCTTCCTAACCTCCCTACATTTGGAAACGCAATCCAAGTTTTAGCATCTCATCCAACGTTGAGATCAATTTAATAGAGATACTTGTTGAACAACTGTCGCCTTCGCAGCCTCCCTGGTGAGCGGTCCAACTGAAAGGTGTACGGTGTCAATCCTGTCAGACTAAGAAAAGAGATATCAGAATTATTATTGTATTCTTTTGTCCAAAGCAAGAAATATAATAATATTGTTTAAGTTTTTGATAACATTTAATTGGAAAAAAATAATTTTCCTCATTTGAAAAACAGAAATTTTGCTTGTCATTTGAATTTGTTTTTCACCTCTGTCACTCTTTTCCTCTTCCTCATTAGAGTGACAAAGACTTCGCATCTCTAGTCTACTTAGACACCCTGAGACCAACACAGTCATCACCACATTTCACTAGTGGTTCACAATCACTGATACAACACTTAGTTGTCCCACCACACATAGGCTTTTACTCCACACAGATCTGTGTCAGTCTCTCTTCTCCCTAGCGTGCCAACATGACGCAGACTGCAGACCCCATTGCCCATGGGGAAGATGTGAACACTTTCCTGAGAGGCATGACAGACAGCCTCACTCCAAAGACATTTGAACTGTTATTATTTTTAATAATAATCCTAATCCTGAGAAGATTCCTGACACAAGATTCAAGCCAGAACAACAACCACGAGGAGCTAGTCAAGATCACGAGCTCACTAAGCTATGCCTTCACAACCCAGCTGAAACTGAGCGACAAGCACATCACCCACCTTCAAGAGGAGCTGACACGTGCTCAACGTCGCATAGACAAGCTGGAAGTGAAAGTTCAAAATCAACTCAAAGCACCCAGCGAGAGGGAGCAGGATACAACAGAACAAGTTATGAAGCTCCTAGCAGCCCTGGCAGCAGCTCAGCTCGACCAGCAACATGCAACGGCTGCTCAGAAAGACCTGGTAAACAGACTCCAGTATGCCGAACAGCTACTGGAGAAAGCCAAGATAGACATCAGAAACAAGAATTCTGAAATCACTGCTTTGAAAGACCACCTTGAAAGGTACAGAACTGAAATGGACAATCTGACCCAACAACTAGATGATACCAACGATAAGCTCTACATGGTCAGAAAAGAACTCCAAAATGCTTACAAGCACAAACTAGAGCCAAGAAAAGAGAAACATCTCTTAGCCTCATCACTGCTGAGCAGAGCAGAGTCCCACGTCCAAGAACTGGCATATGACGAAAGGAGCGAAGGGCCACAACCCAAAACCTCACCTGCCTTCGCAACACAACCCTTTCCTGCCAACGAAAGAAAACCTCCCGTCCAAGGCCTTGAAGCTGCACACGGGATGACAATCAAAGACCTCAACAAGCTGTCTAAAAACATCAGCAGGTTCAACCTGAACTCCACAGAGAGCCCCGACATCCAAGCTTACCTGCGAGATATCGAATTTCACCTGGAAGTGAGACCTCATGTGACTGACAGAGACTGGTTATACCTCCTTAGAGCCACGTCCAGTCTCGAGGTACGAAACTTTCTAGATCGACAGCCCAGTCAAACAAAGTCAATCTACCAGCGACTTTGTGAGGTCCTGATTAAAGAGTTTACAGACCCAGAGTCTGAACATGGACTGTTAACTGCCTTGGAAACCAAACAAGGTCGTCAAGAGACTCCACAAGCTTACTACAACCGACTCTAAAGAATCTGCACCCTGGAGTCAGTCACCATCTAGGTGTCATGGCCTGTCCGAACTCCATGACCATCCAACAGTTGCGTGACCTAACACAGAAGGCCTATAACAAGCAGAAGTTGGCCTCAAAGAAAGGTAACAAAACATCCACACTCTTGAACTCTGTCAACAAAGACTCAAGCCTTGCACTGGACGACACCCAGTGGCATCACAACACCAGAGTCTTCCATCAAGAGCACAGAGAACGTGACACCCAAATCCACGACTGCTTTCAGCCCAACTGCTGGAAAAATCCATGGGACCAGCCACGCTTCTCAAGAAACCAAAAGGATAACATCTGGAAACCTAACCAAATATCCAAAGGTAATCACCTGACTCATCCAAGAGCAACTCGTGTGGGTAAGCGACAACAAAACCCACCTCAGCACCACTCAGACATGCACAGTGCTGAGTATGCACAAGAACATAACCGCTTACCATTAGAAGAGACAGAACAAGTCATGGAACAACTAAGAGAGTTCCTTCAAGACAATTTACATGCAGGTGACCACAAATTTGAGTCATGCTCGCTGTGACCAGCGACAGAACGGAAGGCCGGTGATCACCTGGTGCACGACATCAGAGATGACAAGCACCTGTTCAACAACAACCCAGAACGAACAAGTCTTTCACGGCCAACTGTTGATGAAAAATCTGAGGTACTAAAGGACATCACCTCAGACACCTAACACAGTCACTAACAAACTGTCAAATTAACTCCAACTCCAAGTACCAAACTCCCTGTCTGTGCAACAGCAACCACCAGAGCACAGAAGATCAGAAAGTCTGCTACAGTCAGAAGGCATCACAAGAAGAATGCCACATAGGAGACAAAGTTTTGCAACCCAGCTTCACACAGCCATGCCAAACTGCCTCCGACTGTCTGCCAAAGAACTTCCTGCCTTGCTGGACTGACCCTCATTAGACCATGGACACGCCCTCATCCAAGCCAAGGATGCAGAGAGCCAGTCTTCAGTGACATGCTAGAAAAAGGGGGAGACAACACAGACTTGAACAGATCTGACCACACATGCACTACACCAGTAACACACACAACATTACCTATACCCAGATGTAAACACATCTACTGATAACACAGTCAACAAACATATTCTTCCCACAGGTAGAATATCAAACTGTTAGTGTAACAAAGTTACACATACCCACCATGAAGAAACGTGCAGCCATCCTCACAATAGGTAGAACACCTGACACTAAGTTAAGGTTCATGACACACTAGCTGCACCTGACATCCTAGCTCAATAGTAGTTGTAACCCATGCTAGGAAAACCCACAGCAGCCTTGTTTTGTTTTGTTCTTCTTTTACCTATCCTTCTCCTTCCCCTCTTTCCTGAGTAGGTGAAACGCCTAGACACCCTGCGAGGGTCGAAGGTCTGATATTAGGATTGACTCGCAACACCTAATATCCGCCAGCCACTCTAAACTGAATGGAAGCCAGAGAGCTCCATGCATGATAGGTCAATCCATTGAATTGAAAACGAAATTACTAGAAAACTAATGGTAAACATGTAAAGTAAGACAACCTAGAAGAACCAAACAAAGTTAACCACAAATTTGATTGATGAATCAAAATAAAAACAATTTCCAAGACGATCTAAACTATCCTCAATGTGCTAAACTACATTGACTAATTGAACTTAAACACGTGTACCTAAATAACCTGATGCCTGCACCAGTACAGTAACTGTCATGGAGGTGTTGTCTTGCTGTTTGCTGTGTTTGTCTGCTTCTTCTGCCTTTGTTTCTCCAGCGATCGACGATGTCTTCACCTAAACACCTTGCCGATCGAAAGGGGGATATATGTAGCAGAAATGAGTCGAACCAGACAAATTAAAGAGTCTATCAGAGCTGTGTGCATTGAAACGAGAGCCGAACTCCTCAGGAAGTCATAAATCAGTTCTAGTGCCACAGGAACCAAGCAAGATAACCAACCAACCAACTTGTTCACACAACAGCTTTCAACATTAACACCAATAGAACAATTATTAACAATTTTAATTCGAAGAAGAGATTGTCAAATTTATTGTTCGTGATTGAAATGCAACGCTGGACATCACATGTAAACCCAGGAGATCATGTTAAATACTTACACTGACTTCCCCCATCAGGCAGAACCAGACTGAAATTCCTAAGGGGGAAGGGCTTTAAACCTTTGTCTTCACAGAAAAGTCCCTTTGCCAGAGAATGGCAAAGAAACTGCTTGTTGTACATTATATATGGACCAGAATGAACTCAAAAATACTTATAAATGAATTGTTCCATTGCTTAACTCCATATTCATTTATGTGTAACCCACACATTTGACTATCATGTATAATCACTTATTGTGTATGTATTTTTATAACTATAGGATACATAGTCATGTCTAGTATTGATATAATCAAATTTTCTTGCTTGATATTGTCCTGACAATCATTTATTTGTAAAATATATCATAATTGTGTTATAGGAATCATGTCCAAAATTAGATCCTGTGAGGCAAGAACCACATGCTTGGTAAGATAAACAAATGATTTATGATACCCAAGACCATATCTGATTGGTCAAGGCAACATTTGAGGGGTGGCCAACAAGGAAGTTTAAATACTTTGGACCCCATGAAATTTTGCTTTTAGTTCTAGCATTGCTTGTGCTATCAGTCATGCCTTGTTTTTAGTCTGCTTTTAGTCCCTAGCTGCTGCTATTAGCCATGTCGGCTTTTAGTTCCAGCCTTGCTCGTGCTATCAGTCATGCCTGCTCTTAGCTTTTAGCTTGTAGCTTTGCTACCTAGCTTTAGCTTGTAGCATCTAGTCATGCGGTTAGTCATCATTGTTCTTTGAGCGCGGTTCCAGCGTGCCTGCCTGCTGCTACTATGCCACGATGAGAAGGAACACAACCTAGTCTTGTCAAACTTTATTTCTTTTCTTTTCCGTTTGAGAGTTTCGTGTTCTGAGTTAAGTTTTGTAACGTCGAGTCTCCGACGCCTGACCTCGGATGCCCGTTCAACTTCGACCAGCGCACACGACTCTGCACTTTCAGCCAACGCCCAACAACCACGGGCTTCCCAAGACGTCACTTCACTACTGAACTTCCAGCCAATCAGCGACACCGGGATACCCCTTTCAACGGGAGTCCCTTTCACAGGAAACGAAGGCAACGTATCCCCAGATATTTGTTGTGCTGGTGTATCTAATATAATTTTAGTCACATTGAGGAACTCAATGCAAGGGCTAATTACGTGGTTGATGGTTGTTCATGTTTATGCAATTTAACGTATTGCTGTAAACTCGGAATTCCATATTTCCATTCTCTTAAACTCATCTTTTCCTAACTTTCGATCTTCCTGCAACTTGTGTGAATGTGTGAGTGCGTGCGTTTATGTGTTAGATTAGTTTATATGTCTTAGACTTATCTAATAAAGCCTTATTCATATTGAAAAGAGAAGTATCTTGTGTTTTGTGCTTACAAGTTAATCTCTTAAACTGCCGATCTTGTTACTGTGCTAATTGATAGTGTTTTCACTATAGTTTGGATATTAGTATCCAGCGCAGATTTGATGTTAAACGGCTCGTTCACTGAACCGCAGGCGCGTCTCCGTGAACAGCCATGAAACAGTGATTCTGTTCAAATTCCCTTTAAAATCTTAAATGATTCCCTTTGAGCTAAATTGACCTGTTTCCCTTACACTGGACAGGGTAAAAGTCTTAAAAATGATCCTTAAACACAGTCGCACATCACAGTCTTAATAATCCAGTTTAACACTTGTATGATATTGTACAAGCCCCAAGACGGTCTCATCTGACACTATCAAAAGAATTCATATGACTATAGCTTGCTATTAATTACTTGCTTTCAATAATGGATGCATTTAACATTATTTATACAGCATCTCTACAGAGGTGTAATGTACAAGTTGCATGTAAATAATATTTCCTTCCTTCTGTCTTACAGGATTTTTTGCAGATGATGCTGTTCTTCTTTTTCAGGTCTAAAATATGGAGCTCAACAACTCTTTTAAGAGCCAACCCTCACAAACCTTCCTAAAAACTATAAAGAGCTATTACTGAGTCTCAGTGAATCTTGCCATGATCAGCTCTTCCCAGGTACATTTGTTTAGAATATTTTTTAATCAACATTTACTCATCAAATGCTCTGGTCTGAATCTTACTTTAAATTAACTTAATTATGTTTAATGAGCAATGTTAATTGCACACAGAGTAAGTAGAGATTATCTTGTTTCACAGAAGAGAAGGAAGACCAAGGAAATGATTTGCTCAGGATGAGGAATGAAGATGGCCATCTTGTGCTCAAACAAACAGAAGTCCTCTGGTATGTGTGTGTTGAAGCAATGTTATACAACATTTTATGATGATCTCTCACAGAACTGTTCATGTCAGCCTTGATTTCTTTTTATACTATTACAATTACAGCATGTTAGCAAAGTGTGACTGGACATTTTTAATATTATGTTTTTAAAAACACACCACCTGTTTTAAAAGTAGACAAGTATCATGAAATTGGTTTAGTTGATATAAACACCAATTGACATTATTTCATTGTTTTGTAAATGTTATGTTATAAATTGTGAATTGATAGTTGATTGGTTTGAAGCCAGGCCTTACGCTGCACAGACTAAAACACATTTGTGAGAGAAGTCAGGAACTTTGGAGAAAGATTCTAGAGGAAGAAAACACATTTACTGCAACAATAGATGAATTGTAGAGTCTATGAGAACTACACATGCTAATGGAGTCTCATGAGCAAGACCTTTGCCTCTGTAACTTTTTCTTAATTCTTGCAGAATGACATTTTTATTGCAGTATTTTAATTTGTACAGGTGATCTCATCAGCCAAATGAGGGGTTTTGACCAAGTGATGCTCTTTAAAGGAGTGGAAGAAGAGGATGTGGTAAATTGTCTTCAGAGAAAAAGCTTCTCAAAAGGTCTCAAAACAGCTTGAAGAATGGTAAGTGTACAGTACTGCAAGGGTCATAGTTGCTCACCCTGCTAAAATCACACAGAACATAAGCTGAGCTCTCTGTCCATTAAACAACTTCATCTGGATTGTTTGTTTCACTTTGTTCTGTCTGAAAATGGGATCTTAGGACTGAGATATCCTCTGGCTTAGAAAACGCTACACCACATCAGTGCTGGATATCAACCACAAACTGTTTCCAGACGCGAGAGAAGAAGATCATGATGGGGAGATGAAACCTGTTTTGATGTGTTGATGGGAATCATTATTTTCTGGAACAGTATCACATGTCTTATATGTATCACATGATCTGTATCACAGTTGACTGAATGGGACTGTGTGACTTTTAAGGACATTTCATCACTCATCTGTGTGAACTGATTAATATATAAGGTTAATGTATTTTTGATGATAATTATTTTCATTGAATCTTATTTGTCTTGATGCTACTTTATCAACTTTATAGTCTATGCTTCAATAAAATGAAAATGGTGAATATTGTGTTCTGAAGATTCTTGGTAAATACATAATTTTACTAGGTAGGCTCATATGTGTTTATTTTAGACTTGGAAAAACTACATATTAATTATTGGGATTATTTTTTATTTAAGACATAAACATTTTTGATCGGATTAATAACATCTGGGACATCAGTACACAAGAAAGTAATTTTGTATATATTAGTAGCAAATATGCACATTTTTTGTGAAATAAAAGGAGTTACGAGATTAATTATTCTGCATTACAAGATGGTGCCATGGGCTTTATAGTTACAAACACTTGAGGGATAACTGAGAATGTAGCAGGAATGATCAACGTGGATCTTGTACTGTATTAAAACCAAGAGCAGGCACATTACTGATGTCCAGCACCTGAGGAGCAAGATACAGGGGTGAGGAGGACATTTTTACACAGATTTTTGCTAATTAGTTATATATGTGTAATAGTGAAGTATCACAATGTGTATACATTGTCCTTGATTACTGCTTTACAGTGGGGAATAGATCATGGCAAGTTGTTGCAGGTTCATCCATTATATTTCTTGCCATTTACTTCAAAAATCAAAGAAATAATCTATTATGTTCATTATTAAATAATTTCTTTCTAATTTTTCCATGTTCCATCAGATGGCCTCACAATGTCCTGTCAAAAGGTATAATAGCCATGATGAATAGAATAGAAAACAGAGGACTGTGAAAACTGTCAGATATAAATGTGACTCAGCTCAGTTTGTTGCCCATGATGAGGAGAATACATGCATGTAGGTTTTACTGCCCTTCTACCCCCAGAGGCCCAGTAGCACCCCCCGGAAGATTCCAAAACTGTACTTTTCAAATGGCTGTCAATCAGAGTCCAATTAACAAATCAAAGAGAAAATGGGCAGGATTATTACTTATGCTATGCTGATAAAATAATGTTGAGCTCAGTTTTCAGAAATAAATGGAGAGCTGGCATAAAGGCATTTTAAATATTGCTCACTGTAAAATACCACATTTCAGCCTGCCTCTCAAATATATCATAGAGGCTTGCACAATGAACATATTTAGATATCCAGTTTTCCTTAAAATAAATAATTTATTTCGTTTCGTTAATAAAAAGTTTTAAACTACATTACCCACAAGCCTCCGTCATTCTATCTATGGAAAGGCAACACTAGGGGGCTGTTTTTTGTAGTTCATTGAAGTTATGCTTAGAGTTAGGATTAGGATCTCGCTAAAGATGTCATTTTTCTCAAGATAGCAACACTTCATTGTTGACTTGATATATTACTAATGTGATGATAGCAGCAAAACATACTTTTTAACAAGATGCGCTGTTTAATAGGGCTGTCAAAAATAGCGCGTTAACGGCGTTAATTAGTTGTTTGTCGTTAATTACGTCAAATTTTTTAACGCATTTCACGCATGCGCAGTGTGACAAATTATTCAGGTTAGGAAAGTCTCGTCGATCTCTGAATTCTCAAGATAGTAAAAAACAGCGGCGAGCGCCGCGACGAAAACACCGAAGAAGCTTAAGGTTTTATACCCCATTTACTCTCAAATACATTCATGCCAAGCTCGATAAACACAGACGACTTTGGTAGTTGATACGCTGGAGCTTCTTCTTTCTGTTATAGCAGTGATCCTCATCTGGCTCGCGAGTTTCCTGCAGAGTTTAGCGCAGACTCCAATTAAACACACCTGCCTGTGATTTACTAATGATCCTAAAAACACTGATTAGCAAACTCATGCGTGTTTGATTAGGGTTAGAGCTAAACTTCGCAGGAAAGTGGATCTCGCGAGCCAGATTTGAGGATCACTGTGTTATAGAGTCCTGTGTTTCACACTGCGCATGCGCAGAATGCCTACATGCAATGCAGCGAAAATTACAGCTGTTTGGGAAAGCATATGCATTTTTACTTGGTTTTACTGACACTCGAAGCCTTCAGAACGTGAAAATATCAATCCTAAAGTATTGTGGCAGAGCAAATGAACAGCTCCCAAAAACAAGAGTGCCCAGAGTGCTGCTTATGTGATTGTGGCGCATGTTTTTGTTTCTGAGTTCATTCTTTTGAGTTTCTCTATCCATAATTTCATAGATATGTGGCTATATTTAACCAGTGGTTAACCTAAAACTCTTACACTATCTGTAGTTAAATGGCATGGTTTGATATAGTGCTCCGGTAAATTTGATCTAAGTAAATGTTAAACTTTTGAAATTCAGAAAAAAAGAATCACATGATGAAACAATACATGAAAATTATGTATCTGTGTCCTGTTATTTATCTTTTGGTATGCATTTCAGAAAAAAAAATGGTTAGGATTCAGGTGTAGTTGCAAATAGGGATTAATCATGATTAATCCACTGAAAATTCTGATTAATTTGATTAAAAATGTTTATCATTTGACAGCCCTAGTTAAAAGATAGTCCAACCACAGACTGTCCTGAAAATTCATAGCCAATGACATCAAAGCTGAGCAGCAGCGTCACATTTCCTTATCCATTTATGACCGATGTCTTTCGTTTTTCGGCTGAAGGGATAGATTCGGTTAACAATAGATTAAGCTTGCTACTTATTAGATTCTGTTTTATTAACGTCTTCACCTTCCTCCATTGTTCAGCTTGACAAAAATTGGGCAATATTGATGTGCACATGCCCAGCAGTCGCAGTTGTATCAAACAGATAGATTCCTCTCATTAAATATAAGACACATTTTTAAGATTTATTTTTTTTTTTTTTACCAAAGACAAATATATTTACTAATCAAATGATGTGCTTCTAAAATTTACATTGTATATTACATTGTGTTTTAAAGTTAAAATTGCTCACATTTGTGTTTCTGTGATTTACCACTCTCTACCATTTGAACTCTAGGAATACAAACAGAAATGATAAATGAATGAATGAATGAATGAACAAATAAATACATAAAGCATAATAAACATGCATATTTATGTAAGGATCTTCCATTATTTATTGATATGTCAAACTCATTTAAAGATGACATGCCCAAATTACTACACTGCATCCTCTGTCACCAAGCTCGTTTTTGCCACCATAAAGAATAAAAAGGCAGTTATGTTGTAAACATTAACTATTTTCAGTATGCAAATCAAAATGCTTTTATTAAAAAACAAAACAGTAAATACAGTATGTCTTTCAGAGAACACTGGAAAAAGATAAATTTTCTTAAAAATTAAATTGACCAAAATGTTATACAACACAATGTAAATGTTTCAAACTCACAAAAAAAAAAAAAAAAAAAAAAAAAACACCATGAGGCCATGCATGTCAAGTGTGCAATATCATCTATAAAACTCTATCAGCACAGCATCAAATAAACACTGATTGTCTGAACAATGAAAGACAGAGAAAGTGTTCAGGAAAACAAACACCTGCTAGCTTTAACAATAACATTATGAATTCACTTCATGACTGGAGCTAGGGGATGACTGTGTATGAATATCTCCTTTACTAAAACTCTTAATTAAAGTCTAAAAAGTTTACTGTATGAAGCTTGAAAAAGAGAACAAAATGCTTTATCAATACGAAAAATACTATTTAACTATTGTTTTCATCACTGGTTCTGTAATGTATTCATTATGAGCTTATAATTAAAACAAAGTTACATCTTCTGCAAAAATCAAAACACTGCAAAGTCTAATCACTGATCCAGGGACCATTTCTGTGTGTGCGGGGGATAAAGAGTTAACGAGGTGAGTCCTTGTGCATGATGGAGAACTGCAGGGTTACCAGCAAACAATCCAGTAAGACAGAAAGGAAGGAAATATTACATTACATTCAACTTATACATTACAATGTGTTTTGTTTAGACCATAAAAGCAGCCTCTGTAGAGATGCTGTGTAATTAAATGTTAAATGCATCCATTATTAAAAGCAAGTAATTAATAGCAAGCTATAGTCATATGAATTCTTTTGATAGTGTCAGATGAGACCGTCTTGGGGCTTGTACAATATCATACAAGTGTTAAACTGGATTATTAAGACTGTGATGTGCGACTGTGTTTAGGTATCATTTTTAAGACTTTGACCCTGTCCAGATACTCACACTTGCAGTCTTGGCCACTTGAGAGTGTGTGTACGTGACAGTGTGTGAACAAGACTGTCCCCGGTCTTAATAATGCCAAAGCACATCGTCCTTAACACACACTAAACTTCTCGAATACTGCTCCGGAGCGCTATACAAAGCTTAGTGTATCCCATCATGCATCATGTTTTGGAATGAATTGTCAGACTTTTTGCCGAGATCTCACAAGATGTCACGGAAAGCTGTCCAATGTACAGTATGTGAAATATTGATAATTAGCACATAAGCACATAAGGGTCCCATAAGGCAGTGGCTCCCAATCCTGGTCCTGGAGAACCCCAACACTGCACATTTGAGATGTCTCCCTATTCAAACACACATGATTCAACTCATCAGCTCATCAGTGAAGAGTCCAAGGCAGATAAGAGAGACACCAAAACCGTGCAGTGCTGGGGTTCTCCAGGATCAGGATTGGGAAACACAGTCATCAGGTCATGAAAAGTTCGACACACATTATGGTCATCATGCTTACTTGAACACTAGGCCAAATACAGGAAAGACGTCAAATAAGTAATCAAGTGGTCAAGTGCAAAGATGGCAAGTGTGGGTATTTGGACAGTGCAACAGTTTAAGAAACAACAAATGCTGTACAAATTATAACAGCAGGAATGTTTGATAAAAGAGACAAACTATCACAGACTTACTGCTGCAAATATCTGCCTCCGCAGCTTTCTCTCTTCTCCATTTCTGAAGGAATCCCTCTCCAGAAACACCACTGGGCTTCCTTTACGTCTTTTCAGCTAAAAATAAAATAAAAATAATAAAAAAGGGGAGAGAAAATAAAATTGAATTATATACAGAATGTTAATAATGATCTGTGAGCATAATATTTAGATATAAACTGATATGAGTGAACTGCACGATGAAAAAATAATTTTTTTAATCATTTATTTATTTTAATTTTTTTTTTTTTGGATTTACATTAAAAGGTATTAAAAGCATGGTACAGAACATATGATTACTGTGATATCTGTCATATAAAGCACATACAAAAACACTAACATTACAGTGATACAAACATAGCTGGCTTGGTGATTATTGTATTGTTGTATTGATTATTAATATACCATAGTAAAACTACAGTTATAGTTACTAATGTCCCGTTTACTGTGTTTTAACTTCACATTTCATTTATTACTTTTGTAAGTGTCGTGATTACCATGATTTTACTACAAATACAACTTACATCATTGATCCTGAAATTAATAATAATATAAAACGGATCGAAGGTCTATGGCACATCACGTGACAGATAGAGTTTAATTACACTAATTAGCAGCTGTGTTCATTTATTTAAACGCAATGAAACTCAAAGACAGCCGCGGATGACCCATATAATACAGCAATTAAACATATGGCACTAATCTGATTAATAAAGAAGACAGAATACATTTTATGAAAGAGCGTATTTACGACTACTCACCCAAACTGTGGAACTGATAGCAAGTATCGCGATGTGTGCTGAATGAGACTTCTTGAACGTGATTTTATAGCGATAGACATCTCATGTTCCGTGTCGAATTCTGACGCCAAAGGTTTCCCACTGAAAGCAATGAAGGTCGTAGTGCTTCGATATTCGACGCCGAGAGGCACTTTTGGCGTCATAAAAGTGACGCTAGGGGCATTTGACCATGCTTCGGTTTTTGACGCCTTTGGAGTGAGAATGGGTTGCATTGAATGAAGCAACATTATCTAAATGAGAGAGATGGTTTTTAGCATATTTGGGCTTGTTTCCACTTCATTTCAACAGAAACACTATTTCAGCATTAGTGTTCTCAGAATGCTGTGAACTGACAAACCTGAGCATTGAGGCTCTAACATAAGTTTATGTGCATAGGCATTCTAACACATTAAAAACTGTTTTTCTGTCTTGCAAAAAGCATGTATAATCACAAGAAAGAGGCATCTTTCATTTTGGCAAGATTTGTATTTAACATGGAATAAAGCAACATTCTCTAACGGAGAAAGATGGTTTTTAGCATATTTGGGCTTGTTTCAACTTCATTTCAACAAAAACACTATTTAAGCATTAGTGATCTCAGAATGCTGTGAACTGACAAACCTGAGCATTGAGGCTCTAACATAAGTTTATGTGCATAGGCATTCTAACAAATTAAAAACTGTCTTTCTGTCTTGCAAAAAGCATTTCTAATCACAAGAGGCATCTTTCATTTTGGCAAGATTTGTATTTAACATGGAATAAAGCAACATTCTCTAATGGAGAAAGATGGTTTTTAGCATATTTGGGCTTGTTTCCACTTCATTTCAACAGAAACACTATTTCAGCATTAGTGATCTCAGAATGCTGTGAACTGACAAACCTGAGCACTGAGGCTCTAACATTAGTTTTTGTGCATATAACTTCTAACACATTAAAAACTGTCTTACAGCATTGCAGAAAACATTTTATTTCAAAAGATATAAGCGTCTTTCAGTTTGGCAAGATTTGCACTGAATATTGAATGAAGCAGCTTTCTCTAATAGAGAGACAAGCTTTTGAGCACATTTGGGCTAGATTTCACTTCATTTGAACAGAAGCACTATTTCAACATTACTGGACTCAGAAACCTGTAAACTGACAATCTTGAGCATAGAAGCTCTAACATTAGTTTTTGTGCATATAACTTCTAACACATGAAAAACTGTCTTACAGCATTGCAGAAAACATTTTATTTCATAAGACATAAGCATCTTTCAGTTTGGCAAGATTTGCACTGAATACTGAATGAAACAGCTTTCTCTAATAGAGAGAAAAGCTTTTGAGCAGATTTGGGCTTGATTTCACTTCATTTGAACAGAGGCACTATTTCAACATTACTGGACTCAGAAAGCTGTAAACTGACAATCTTGATCATTGAAGTCCTAACATTAGTTTTTGTGCATATAACTTCTAACACATTAAAAACTGTCTTACAGCATTGCAGAAAACATTGTATTTCATAAGGCATAAGCATCTTTCAGTTTGGCAAGATTTGCACTGAATATTGAATGAAACAGCTTTCTCTAATAGAGAGAAAAGCTTTTGAGCAGATTTGGGCTTGATTTCACTTCATTTGAACAGAGGCACTATTTCAACATTACTGGACTCAGAAAGCTGTAAACTGACAATCTTGATCATTGAAGTCCTAACATTAGTTTTTGTGCATATAACTTCTAACACATTAAAAACTGTCTTACAGCATTGCAGAAAACATTGTATTTCATAAGGCATAAGCATCTTTCAGTTTGGCAAGATTTGCACTGAATACTGAATGAAACAGCTTTCTCTAATAGAGAGAAAAGCTTTTGAGCAGATTTGGGCTTGATTTCACTTCATTTGAACAGAGGCACTATTTCAACATTACTGGACTCAGAAAGCTGTAAACTGACAATCTTGATCATTGAAGTCCTAACATTAGTTTTTGTGCATATAACTTCTAACACATTAAAAACTGTCTTACAGCATTGCAGAAAACATTGTATTTCATAAGGCATAAGCATCTTTCAGTTTGGCAAGATTTGCACTGAATATTGAATGAAACAGCTTTCTCTAATAGAGAGAAAAGCTTTTGAGCAGATTTGGGCTTGATTTCACTTCATTTGAACAGAGGCACTATTTCAACATTACTGGACTCAGAAAGCTGTAAACTGACAATCTTGATCATTGAAGTCCTAACATAAGTTTTTGTGCATATAACTTCTAACACATTAAAAACTGTCTTACAGCATTGCAGAAAACATTGTATTTCATAAGGCATAAACATCTTTCAGTTTGGCAAGATTTGCACTGAATACTGAATGAAACAGCTTTCTCTAATAGAGAGAAAAGCTTTTGAGCAGATTTGGGCTTGATTTCACTTCATTTGAACAGAGGCACTATTTCAACATTACTGGACTCAGAAAGCTGTAAACTGACAATCTTGATCATTGAAGTCCTAACATTAGTTTTTGAGCATATAACTTCTAACACATTAAAAACTGTCTTACAGCATTGCAGAAAACATTTTATTTCATAAGGCATAAGCATCTTTCAGTTTGGCAAGATTTGCACTGAATACTGAATGAAACAGCTTTCTCTAATAGAGAGAAAAGCTTTTGAGCAGATTTGGGCTTGATTTCACTTCATTTGAACAGAGGCACTATTTCAACATTACTGGACTCAGAAAGCTGTAAACTGACAATCTTGATCATTGAAGTCCTAACATAAGTTTTTGTGCAAATAACTTCTAACACATTAAAAACTGTCTTACAGCATTGCAGAAAACATTGTATTTCATAAGGCATAAACATCTTTCAGTTTGGCAAGATTTGCACTGAATACTGAATGAAACAGCTTTCTCTAATAGAGAGAAAAGCTTTTGAGCAGATTTGGGCTTGATTTCACTTCATTTGAACAGAGGCACTATTTCAACATTACTGGACTCAGAAAGCTGTAAACTGACAATCTTGATCATTGAAGTCCTAACATTAGTTTTTGTGCATATAACTTCTAACACATTAAAAACTGTCTTACAGCATTGCAGAAAACATTGTATTTCATAAGGCATAAACATCTTTCAGTTTGGCAAGATTTGCACTGAATACTGAATGAAACAGCTTTCTCTAATAGAGAGAAAAGCTTTTGAGCAGATTTGGGCTTGATTTCACTTCATTTGAACAGAGGCACTATTTCAACATTACTGGACTCAGAAAGCTGTAAACTGACAATCTTGATCATTGAAGTCCTAACATTAGTTTTTGTGCATATAACTTCTAACACATTAAAAACTGTCTTACAGCATTGCAGAAAACATTGTATTTCATAAGGCATAAACATCTTTCAGTTTGGCAAGATTTGCACTGAATACTGAATGAAACAGCTTTCTCTAATAGAGAGAAAAGCTTTTGAGCAGATTTGGGCTTGATTTCACTTCATTTGAACAGAGGCACTATTTCAACATTACTGGACTCAGAAAGCTGTAAACTGACAATCTTGATCATTGAAGTCCTAACATTAGTTTTTGAGCATATAACTTCTAACACATTAAAAACTGTCTTACAGCATTGCAGAAAACATTGTATTTCATAAGGCATAAACATCTTTCAGTTTGGCAAGATTTGCACTGAATACTGAATGAAACAGCTTTCTCTAATAGAGAGAAAAGCTTTTGAGCAGATTTGGGCTTGATTTCACTTCATTTGAACAGAGGCACTATTTCAACATTACTGGACTCAGAAAGCTGTAAACTGACAATCTTGATCATTGAAGTCCTAACATTAGTTTTTGAGCATATAACTTCTAACACATTAAAAACTGTCTTACAGCATTGCAGAAAACATTGTATTTCATAAGGCATAAACATCTTTCAGTTTGGCAAGATTTGCACTGAATACTGAATGAAACAGCTTTCTCTAATAGAGAGAAAAGCTTTTGAGCAGATTTGGGCTTGATTTCACTTCATTTGAACAGAGGCACTATTTCAACATTACTGGACTCAGAAAGCTGTAAACTGACAATCTTGATCATTGAAGTCCTAACATAAGTTTTTGTGCATATAACTTCTAACACATTAAAAACTGTCTTACAGCATTGCAGAAAACATTGTATTTCATAAGGCATAAACATCTTTCAGTTTGGCAAGATTTGCACTGAATACTGAATGAAACAGCTTTCTCTAATAGAGAGAAAAGCTTTTGAGCAGATTTGGGCTTGATTTCACTTCATTTGAACAGAGGCACTATTTCAACATTACTGGACTCAGAAAGCTGTAAACTGACAATCTTGATCATTGAAGTCCTAACATAAGTTTTTGTGCATATAACTTCTAACACATTAAAAACTGTCTTACAGCATTGCAGAAAACATTGTATTTCATAAGGCATAAACATCTTTCAGTTTGGCAAGATTTGCACTGAATACTGAATGAAACAGCTTTCTCTAATAGAGAGAAAAGCTTTTGAGCAGATTTGGGCTTGATTTCACTTCATTTGAACAGAGGCACTATTTCAACATTACTGGACTCAGAAAGCTGTAAACTGACAATCTTGATCATTGAAGTCCTAACATTAGTTTTTGAGCATATAACTTCTAACACATTAAAAACTGTCTTACAGCATTGCAGAAAACATTGTATTTCATAAGGCATAAACATCTTTCAGTTTGGCAAGATTTGCACTGAATACTGAATGAAACAGCTTTCTCTAATAGAGAGAAAAGCTTTTGAGCAGATTTGGGCTTGATTTCACTTCATTTGAACAGAGGCACTATTTCAACATTACTGGACTCAGAAAGCTGTAAACTGACAATCTTGATCATTGAAGTCCTAACATTAGTTTTTGAGCATATAACTTCTAACACATTAAAAACTGTCTTACAGCATTGCAGAAAACATTGTATTTCATAAGGCATAAACATCTTTCAGTTTGGCAAGATTTGCACTGAATACTGAATGAAACAGCTTTCTCTAATAGAGAGAAAAGCTTTTGAGCAGATTTGGGCTTGATTTCACTTCATTTGAACAGAGGCACTATTTCAACATTACTGGACTCAGAAAGCTGTAAACTGACAATCTTGATCATTGAAGTCCTAACATTAGTTTTTGTGCATATAACTTCTAACACATTAAAAACTGTCTTACAGCATTGCAGAAAACATTGTATTTCATAAGGCATAAACATCTTTCAGTTTGGCAAGATTTGCACTGAATACTGAATGAAACAGCTTTCTCTAATAGAGAGAAAAGCTTTTGAGCAGATTTGGGCTTGATTTCACTTCATTTGAACAGAGGCACTATTTCAACATTACTGGACTCAGAAAGCTGTAAACTGACAATCTTGATCATTGAAGTCCTAACATAAGTTTTTGTGCATATAACTTCTAACACATTAAAAACTGTCTTACAGCATTGCAGAAAACATTGTATTTCATAAGGCATAAACATCTTTCAGTTTGGCAAGATTTGCACTGAATACTGAATGAAACAGCTTTCTCTAATAGAGAGAAAAGCTTTTGAGCAGATTTGGGCTTGATTTCACTTCATTTGAACAGAGGCACTATTTCAACATTACTGGACTCAGAAAGCTGTAAACTGACAATCTTGATCATTGAAGTCCTAACATTAGTTTTTGTGCATATAACTTCTAACACATTAAAAACTGTCTTACAGCATTGCAGAAAACATTGTATTTCATAAGGCATAAACATCTTTCAGTTTGGCAAGATTTGCACTGAATACTGAATGAAACAGCTTTCTCTAATAGAGAGAAAAGCTTTTGAGCAGATTTGGGCTTGATTTCACTTCATTTGAACAGAGGCACTATTTCAACATTACTGGACTCAGAAAGCTGTAAACTGACAATCTTGATCATTGAAGTCCTAACATTAGTTTTTGAGCATATAACTTCTAACACATTAAAAACTGTCTTACAGCATTGCAGAAAACATTGTATTTCATAAGGCATAAACATCTTTCAGTTTGGCAAGATTTGCACTGAATACTGAATGAAACAGCTTTCTCTAATAGAGAGAAAAGCTTTTGAGCAGATTTGGGCTTGATTTCACTTCATTTGAACAGAGGCACTATTTCAACATTACTGGACTCAGAAAGCTGTAAACTGACAATCTTGATCATTGAAGTCCTAACATTAGTTTTTGTGCATATAACTTCTAACACATTAAAAACTGTCTTACAGCATTGCAGAAAACATTGTATTTCATAAGGCATAAACATCTTTCAGTTTGGCAAGATTTGCACTGAATACTGAATGAAACAGCTTTCTCTAATAGAGAGAAAAGCTTTTGAGCAGATTTGGGCTTGATTTCACTTCATTTGAACAGAGGCACTATTTCAACATTACTGGACTCAGAAAGCTGTAAACTGACAATCTTGATCATTGAAGTCCTAACATAAGTTTTTGAGCATATAACTTCTAACACATTAAAAACTGTCTTACAGCATTGCAGAAAACATTGTATTTCATAAGGCATAAACATCTTTCAGTTTGGCAAGATTTGCACTGAATACTGAATGAAACAGCTTTCTCTAATAGAGAGAAAAGCTTTTGAGCAGATTTGGGCTTGATTTCACTTCATTTGAACAGAGGCACTATTTCAACATTACTGGACTCAGAAAGCTGTAAACTGACAATCTTGATCATTGAAGTCCTAACATAAGTTTTTGTGCATATAACTTCTAACACATTAAAAACTGTCTTACAGCATTGCAGAAAACATTGTATTTCATAAGGCATAAACATCTTTCAGTTTGGCAAGATTTGCACTGAATACTGAATGAAACAGCTTTCTCTAATAGAGAGAAAAGCTTTTGAGCAGATTTGGGCTTGATTTCACTTCATTTGAACAGAGGCACTATTTCAACATTACTGGACTCAGAAAGCTGTAAACTGACAATCTTGATCATTGAAGTCCTAACATTAGTTTTTGAGCATATAACTTCTAACACATTAAAAACTGTCTTACAGCATTGCAGAAAACATTGTATTTCATAAGGCATAAACATCTTTCAGTTTGGCAAGATTTGCACTGAATACTGAATGAAACAGCTTTCTCTAATAGAGAGAAAAGCTTTTGAGCAGATTTGGGCTTGATTTCACTTCATTTGAACAGAGGCACTATTTCAACATTACTGGACTCAGAAAGCTGTAAACTGACAATCTTGATCATTGAAGTCCTAACATTAAGTTTTTGAGCATATAACTTCTAACACATTAAAAACTGTCTTACAGCATTGCAGAAAACATTGTATTTCATAAGGCATAAACATCTTTCAGTTTGGCAAGATTTGCACTGAATACTGAATGAAACAGCTTTCTCTAATAGAGAGAAAAGCTTTTGAGCAGATTTGGGCTTGATTTCACTTCATTTGAACAGAGGCACTATTTCAACATTACTGGACTCAGAAAGCTGTAAACTGACAATCTTGATCATTGAAGTCCTAACATAAGTTTTTGTGCATATAACTTCTAACACATTAAAAACTGTCTTACAGCATTGCAGAAAACATTGTATTTCATAAGGCATAAACATCTTTCAGTTTGGCAAGATTTGCACTGAATACTGAATGAAACAGCTTTCTCTAATAGAGAGAAAAGCTTTTGAGCAGATTTGGGCTTGATTTCACTTCATTTGAACAGAGGCACTATTTCAACATTACTGGACTCAGAAAGCTGTAAACTGACAATCTTGATCATTGAAGTCCTAACATTAGTTTTTGAGCATATAACTTCTAACACATTAAAAACTGTCTTACAGCATTGCAGAAAACATTGTATTTCATAAGGCATAAACATCTTTCAGTTTGGCAAGATTTGCACTGAATACTGAATGAAACAGCTTTCTCTAATAGAGAGAAAAGCTTTTGAGCAGATTTGGGCTTGATTTCACTTCATTTGAACAGAGGCACTATTTCAACATTACTGGACTCAGAAAGCTGTAAACTGACAATCTTGATCATTGAAGTCCTAACATAAGTTTTTGTGCATATAACTTCTAACACATTAAAAACTGTCTTACAGCATTGCAGAAAACATTGTATTTCATAAGGCATAAACATCTTTCAGTTTGGCAAGATTTGCACTGAATACTGAATGAAACAGCTTTCTCTAATAGAGAGAAAAGCTTTTGAGCAGATTTGGGCTTGATTTCACTTCATTTGAACAGAGGCACTATTTCAACATTACTGGACTCAGAAAGCTGTAAACTGACAATCTTGATCATTGAAGTCCTAACATAAGTTTTTGAGCATATAACTTCTAACACATTAAAAACTGTCTTACAGCATTGCAGAAAACATTGTATTTCATAAGGCATAAACATCTTTCAGTTTGGCAAGATTTGCACTGAATACTGAATGAAACAGCTTTCTCTAATAGAGAGAAAAGCTTTTGAGCAGATTTGGGCTTGATTTCACTTCATTTGAACAGAGGCACTATTTCAACATTACTGGACTCAGAAAGCTGTAAACTGACAATCTTGATCATTGAAGTCCTAACATTAGTTTTTGAGCATATAACTTCTAACACATTAAAAACTGTCTTACAGCATTGCAGAAAACATTGTATTTCATAAGGCATAAACATCTTTCAGTTTGGCAAGATTTGCACTGAATACTGAATGAAACAGCTTTCTCTAATAGAGAGAAAAGCTTTTGAGCAGATTTGGGCTTGATTTCACTTCATTTGAACAGAGGCACTATTTCAACATTACTGGACTCAGAAAGCTGTAAACTGACAATCTTGATCATTGAAGTCCTAACATTAAGTTTTTGTGCATATAACTTCTAACACATTAAAAACTGTCTTACAGCATTGCAGAAAACATTGTATTTCATAAGGCATAAACATCTTTCAGTTTGGCAAGATTTGCACTGAATACTGAATGAAACAGCTTTCTCTAATAGAGAGAAAAGCTTTTGAGCAGATTTGGGCTTGATTTCACTTCATTTGAACAGAGGCACTATTTCAACATTACTGGACTCAGAAAGCTGTAAACTGACAATCTTGATCATTGAAGTCCTAACATTAGTTTTTGAGCATATAACTTCTAACACATTAAAAACTGTCTTACAGCATTGCAGAAAACATTGTATTTCATAAGGCATAAACATCTTTCAGTTTGGCAAGATTTGCACTGAATACTGAATGAAACAGCTTTCTCTAATAGAGAGAAAAGCTTTTGAGCAGATTTGGGCTTGATTTCACTTCATTTGAACAGAGGCACTATTTCAACATTACTGGACTCAGAAAGCTGTAAACTGACAATCTTGATCATTGAAGTCCTAACATTAGTTTTTGAGCATATAACTTCTAACACATTAAAAACTGTCTTACAGCATTGCAGAAAACATTGTATTTCATAAGGCATAAACATCTTTCAGTTTGGCAAGATTTGCACTGAATACTGAATGAAACAGCTTTCTCTAATAGAGAGAAAAGCTTTTGAGCAGATTTGGGCTTGATTTCACTTCATTTGAACAGAGGCACTATTTCAACATTACTGGACTCAGAAAGCTGTAAACTGACAATCTTGATCATTGAAGTCCTAACATAGTTTTTGTGCATATAACTTCTAACACATTAAAAACTGTCTTACAGCATTGCAGAAAACATTGTATTTCATAAGGCATAAACATCTTTCAGTTTGGCAAGATTTGCACTGAATACTGAATGAAACAGCTTTCTCTAATAGAGAGAAAAGCTTTTGAGCAGATTTGGGCTTGATTTCACTTCATTTGAACAGAGGCACTATTTCAACATTACTGGACTCAGAAAGCTGTAAACTGACAATCTTGATCATTGAAGTCCTAACATAAGTTTTTGTGCATATAACTTCTAACACATTAAAAACTGTCTTACAGCATTGCAGAAAACATTGTATTTCATAAGGCATAAACATCTTTCAGTTTGGCAAGATTTGCACTGAATACTGAATGAAACAGCTTTCTCTAATAGAGAGAAAAGCTTTTGAGCAGATTTGGGCTTGATTTCACTTCATTTGAACAGAGGCACTATTTCAACATTACTGGACTCAGAAAGCTGTAAACTGACAATCTTGATCATTGAAGTCCTAACATTAGTTTTTGAGCATATAACTTCTAACACATTAAAAACTGTCTTACAGCATTGCAGAAAACATTGTATTTCATAAGGCATAAACATCTTTCAGTTTGGCAAGATTTGCACTGAATACTGAATGAAACAGCTTTCTCTAATAGAGAGAAAAGCTTTTGAGCAGATTTGGGCTTGATTTCACTTCATTTGAACAGAGGCACTATTTCAACATTACTGGACTCAGAAAGCTGTAAACTGACAATCTTGATCATTGAAGTCCTAACATTAGTTTTTGTGCATATAACTTCTAACACATTAAAAACTGTCTTACAGCATTGCAGAAAACATTGTATTTCATAAGGCATAAACATCTTTCAGTTTGGCAAGATTTGCACTGAATACTGAATGAAACAGCTTTCTCTAATAGAGAGAAAAGCTTTTGAGCAGATTTGGGCTTGATTTCACTTCATTTGAACAGAGGCACTATTTCAACATTACTGGACTCAGAAAGCTGTAAACTGACAATCTTGATCATTGAAGTCCTAACATTAGTTTTTGAGCATATAACTTCTAACACATTAAAAACTGTCTTACAGCATTGCAGAAAACATTGTATTTCATAAGGCATAAACATCTTTCAGTTTGGCAAGATTTGCACTGAATACTGAATGAAACAGCTTTCTCTAATAGAGAGAAAAGCTTTTGAGCAGATTTGGGCTTGATTTCACTTCATTTGAACAGAGGCACTATTTCAACATTACTGGACTCAGAAAGCTGTAAACTGACAATCTTGATCATTGAAGTCCTAACATAAGTTTTTGTGCATATAACTTCTAACACATTAAAAACTGTCTTACAGCATTGCAGAAAACATTGTATTTCATAAGGCATAAACATCTTTCAGTTTGGCAAGATTTGCACTGAATACTGAATGAAACAGCTTTCTCTAATAGAGAGAAAAGCTTTTGAGCAGATTTGGGCTTGATTTCACTTCATTTGAACAGAGGCACTATTTCAACATTACTGGACTCAGAAAGCTGTAAACTGACAATCTTGATCATTGAAGTCCTAACATAAGTTTTTGTGCATATAACTTCTAACACATTAAAAACTGTCTTACAGCATTGCAGAAAACATTGTATTTCATAAGGCATAAGCATCTTCAGTTTGGCAGATTTGCACTGAATACTGAATGAAACAGCTTT